>NC_068454.1:3145124-3182624 GCF_023373465.1 Oncorhynchus keta | reverse complement strand
CTACATATCTATATATATCTAAGTCTTACCCTCTGAGGTTCCGCAGCCTGCTGGTTTTCTGTTCTAGAACGGGTATATCTATATCTACATATCTATATATATCTAAGTCTTACCCTCTGAGGTTCCGCAGCCTGCTGGTTTTCTGTTCTAGCTGATACTTAATTGCACCCACCTGGTGTGTCAGGTTTAAATAAGTCCCTGATGAGATGGGGAGCAATGAAATGAAAACAAGAGGTGTGTCCTTTGGACACGATGGTTTAGTTTTACAAATGACACAATATGTTACGTTCATCCTGTTGAGATGCACACACACTGCCTTCACAAAGTTCACACTCTGACGTTTTTCACATTTTGTTGGGTTACCGTCCGAATTTAAAGCAGATTACATTGAGAGTTTGTGTCATTGGCCTATTTTCAAGCATAGTGGTTGGTGGTGGCTGCATCATGACATGAGTATGCTTGTCATTGGCAACGACTGTTTTTTAGGATAAAATAAATCGAATAGAACTGAGCACAGGCAAAAATCATAGAGGAACCAGGTTTTCCAACAGACACTGGGAGATGAATTCATCTTCCAGCAGAAACACAAGGCCAAATCTACACTGGAGTTGCTTGCCAAGAAGACAGTGAATGTTCATAGGTGGCCAAATTACAGATTGGACATAATTCTGCTTGCAAATATATGCAAATATATGGCATGACTTGAAAATTGTTGTCTAGTAATGATGAACAACTAATATGACAGAGCTCGAAGATTTTTGAAAAGAATAGAATCATGGAAAATATTGTACAATGCAGATGTAGAAAGCTCTCAGACTTACCCAGAAAGACTCATAGCTGTAATCAAAGAGGATTCTAACATGTTTTGACTCAGGAGTTTTTACACTGCTGCTGCTCACTGTTTATGATCTATGTATTCACATTGCAAATTACCTTAACTAACCTGTACCCCTGCACATTGACTCGGTAACCCCTGTATATAGCCTCCACGTTGACTCTGTACCGTAACACCCTGTATATAGCCTCCACATTGACTCTGTACCGTAACACCCTGTATATAGCCTCCACATTGACTCTGTACCGTAACACCCTGTATATAGCCTCCACGTTGACTCTGTACCGTAACACCCTGTATATAGCCTCCACATTGACTCTGTACCGTAACACCCTGTATATAGCCTCCACATTGACTCTGTACCGTAACACCCTGTATATAGCCTCCACATTGACTCTGTACCGTAACACCCTGTATATAGCCTCCACATTGACTCTGTACCGTAACACCCTGTATATAGCCTCCACATTGACTCTGTACTGGTACCCCCTGTATATAGCCTCCACATTGACTCTGTACCGTAATACCCTGTATATAGCCTCCACATTGACTCTGTACCGTAATACCCTGTATATAGCCTCCACATTGACTCTGTACCGTAACACCCTGTATATAGCCTCCACATTGACTCTGTACCGTAACACCCTGTATATAGCCTCCACATTGACTCTGTACCGTAATACCCTGTATATAGCCTCCACATTGACTGTATACAGCCTCGTTATTGTTATGTACCTTTATTTTGTTACTTTTTGATTGATTTAATTTTTTTAACTTTAGTTTATTGAGTAAAACATTTTTTTTTACTTGAACTGCATTGTTGGTTGAAGGCTACATTCTGTAGTCGCTCGTAGGCTCAGTCACTGGTATACTTTTATTTACAAAGCCATTTTGAGTTTACTACCATTTTATTTGGGCATTTATATTGTTCAGAAATATGGTGGAATATGGTACTCTCTTCGTTCACTTTACCCTGCTAACTGTTCCAAATGTCCGAACTGAATTTTGTAAAAGGGCTTTTACAGTCGGAAGTTTACATACACTTAGGTTAGAGGCATTAAAACTCGTTTTTCAACCACTCCAAAAACTTATTGTTAACAAACTTTAGTATTGGCAAGTCGGTTAGGACATCTACTTTCTGCATGACACACGTCATTTTTCCAACAATTGTTTTACAGACAGATTATTTCACTTATAATTCACTGTATCACAATTTCAGTGGGTCAGAAGTTTACATACACTAAGTTGACTGTCTTTAAACAGCCTGGAAAATTCCAGAAAATGATGGCATGGCTTTAGGAGCTTCTGATAGGCTAATTGACATCATTTGAGTCAATTGGAGTTGTACCTGTGGATGTATTTCAAGGCCTACCTTCAAACTCAGTGCCTCTTTGCTTGACATCATGGGAAAATCAAAATAATTCAGCCAAGACCTCTGAAAAAATTGTAGACCTCCTCAAGTCTGGTTCATCCTTGGGAGTAATTTCCAAACGCCTGAAGGTACCACTTTCATCTGTACACACAATGGTACGCAAGTATAAACACCATGGGACCACGCAGCCGTCATACCACTCAGGAAGGAGACACGCCCTGTCTCCTAGAGATGAACGTACTTTGCTGAGAAAAGTGCAAATCAATCCCAGAACAACAGTAAAGGACCTTGTGAAGATGCTGGAGGACACAGGCACAAAAGTATCTATATCCACAGTAAATCAAGTCCTATATCGACATAACCTGAATTGTCGCTCAGCAAGGAAGAAGCCACTGCTCCAAAACTGCCATTAATAAGCCAGACTACGGTTTGCAACTGCACATGGGGACAAAGATGGTACTTTTTGGAGAAATATCTTCTAGTCTGATGAAACAAAAATAGAACTGCTTGGCCATAATGACCATCGTTATGTCTGGAGGAAAATGGGGAGGCTTGCAAGCCGAAGAACACCATCCCAACCGTGAAGCACGCGGGTGGCAGCATCATGTTGTGGGGGTGCTTTGCTGCAGGAGGACAGGTGCACTTCACAAAATAGATGGCATTTCACTGTAAGGTCTACTACACCTGTTGTATTCAGCATTTCACTGTAAGGTCTACTACACCTGTTGTATTCAGCATTTCACTGTAAGGTCTACTACACCTGTTGTATTCAGCATTTCACTGTGAGGTCTACTACACCTGTTGTATTCAGCATTTCACTGTAAGGTCTACTACACCTGTTGTATTCAGCATTTCACTGTAAGGTCTACTACACCTGTTGTATTCAGCATTTCACTGTAAGGTCTACTACACCTGTTGTATTCAGCATTTCACAGGTCTTCACCTGTTGTATTCAGCATTTCACTGTAAGGTCTACTACACCTGTTGTATTCAGCATTTCACTGTAAGGTCTACTACACCTGTTGTATTCAGCATTTCACAGGTCTACTACACCTGTTGTATTCAGCATTTCACTGTAAGGTCTACTACACCTGTTGTATTCAGCATTTCACTGTAAGGTCTACTACACCTGTTTTATTCAGCATTTCAGGTCTACTACACCTGTTGTATTCAGCATTTCACTGTAAGGTCTACTACACCTGTTGTATTCAGCATTTCACTGTAAGGTCTACTACACCTGTTGTATTCAGCATTTCACTGTGAGGTCTACTACACCTGTTGTATTCAGCATTTCACTGTGAGGTCTACTACACCTGTTGTATTCAGCATTTCACTGTAAGGTCTACTACACCTGTTGTATTCAGCATTTCACTGTAAGGTCTACTACACCTGTTGTATTCAGCATTTCACTGTAAGGTCTACTACACCTGTTGTATTCAGCATTTCACTGTGAGGTCTACTACACCTGTTGTATTCAGCATTTCACTGTAAGGTCTACTACACCTGTTGTATTCAGCATTTCACTGTAAGGTCTACTACACCTGTTGTATTCAGCATTTCACTGTAAGGTCTACTACACCTGTTGTATTCAGCATTTCACTGTGAGGTCTACTACACCTGTTGTATTCAGCATTTCACTGTGAGGTCTACTACACCTGTTGTATTCAGCATTTCACTGTGAGGTCTACTACACCTGTTGTAATCAGCACATGTGACAAATACGATTTGATTTGAGTGTGAATACTTATGTAAATGAGATATTCCTGTATTTAATTTTCAATACATTTGCAAAAACAAAATCTAAAAACATGCTTTTCACTTTGTCATTGTGTGTAGATGAGTGAGAAAAATAAATACATACAGGTTGTAACAGGTTTTTTATTCATTTTAAAAGGGTTATATCTTTCTTAGTGCATAGTTTATTAAGGATCTTCCCGAGATTGGCTGGGTTGGCAGTACAGACACATCACCATAGCAACCAGCGTTCTAAAAGTTCCATTTTTATTTATCTTTTAAAAAGAGTGGAAATGTTCCGTCTTAGCTTTAAATATACATATTATTTAAAATACATATTATTTCTGTTCTAAACAGTTCTGGCATTGAAGGGGAAGGACAATCACCTGATCTGTGATTTTAGTGTCGGTCAGGAAGTGAGCTGGGTGGGCATTCTATGTCGTGTGTCCAGTTTGTCCGTTTCTATGTTTGGGCCTGATATGGTTCTCAATCAGAGGCAGGTGTTAGTCGTTGTCTCTGATTGGGAACTATATGTAGGTAGCTTGTGTTGTGTTGGGGTTGTTTCATGTCTTTGCGTTCTTTCTCTGCACCGGATAGGTTTCTGCTCTGGCTTCTCATGAGTCTCTTTAAAAAGGGACTGTGGGAAGCCAGGAAGAATTTAGTCAAGACAGGGAGAGATTGGGGGGTGGAAGGGATAGTGAGAAGGGTGGAAGGTGATTTGAGGGGGAGGATGAAGAGAGAGGAGAGGAAGTGGGGGAAGCATGCGGCACGGGAGAGGTGGAAAGGGGGTTTAGGGCTGGGAGTGTTAGAGTGAGTTTGGTAAGGGGATAGATTAGGGAAGGGGAGATAGGGAAAGGGTTAGGTATTGGTTAGGTATGACGGGGAGGGACGATGCTCCCCTGAGGTTTGTTTTTGTTTGCTATTTTTGTAAATAGAATTAATTAAGAATGAATGAGAGATATGATTTTGTAAAGTGTGAATGGTATTGATTGTAAATAAAATATTTTAACCACCAGATAGGACTGTTTCGTGTTTTTGCCACGGTTGTTATTTTGTATGTGTGTAGTTGTTCACGTTATCGTCTTTTATTATGAACGCTAACTACGCTGCATTTTGGTCCTCTCCTTCCACGGAAGAAAACTGTTACACCTGATCTGTGACAGTTTGGGGGGATGTCAGGATGTTCTCTATCAAGGCTGAATACTGCAGATTTAAAGCAACAACAACCACAATATATCCTTTCACTGTTATCAATTTGCACAAATGCTGGAATTTATTTTTCAACGTCAAAATGTATTATCGTAATGGTCAACGTAAAAGCAAGGATTTTGTCATAGAAGTCTTTATTTCCCAGACTCCTCCTTTGAAACAAACCTCGTACATATTGTATTTTAATAAACACATTACCTCACACGAAGATTTAAAATGCAACTTATGAAAGGACCTATTAGGATGGAGTTAAATGGTACATCTTCACTGAAGATATATAAGAGAAAAAAAAACAGAGCAACTTAAGATAATTACCCCCGGTTCATACCACAGCCCTGGCATCCCAAATGACAGCCTTTTCCCTAAACAGTGCTCTTCTATTGACCAGGCCTCATATGTGCTCTGGTCAAAAGTTGTGCACTACATAGGGAATAGGTTGCCATTTATGCTTCCGTCTCTCTCTCTCTCTCTCTCTCTCTCTCTCCCATCTCTATTCAAATAGGGCAGGTTATTAGAATTTGTAATTGCATTGAGGTACATTATGCCGAGTTAATGCAGTTCAATAGGTATAGTAATTGTTTGTTCCCAGGCAACTGAAGGAAACCAAACACTGGAGACATCTGCTGAAGGGGAGAATTAGAGAATGTGAATTAGAGCAGTTTGGTATCATAATCTGCAGAGTCAACATATTCATTTCTGAGTGTAGCCTGGCGAAAGTTAACCCCGCAGAGGATGCTAAACTAATTTTGGAGCTGTTTATTCTGTCAAAGATTTAAAGTTTTTTTAAAAAGAATAAGATAATGTGAATCACAACAAAGTTTAAAAAAAAAACACGAGTGAAGGACTAAGAAGTTAAATGAATCACCAAATGAAATGGCAATACAGTGAAGTACAATTGACCAAATGAATCACTAACAAAGTCTAGGTTATAAAGTGAGGTGTTTCATCAAAAATAAATGAGTCTAAGTAAGGTGCATAAAAACTGTAGTGGCTCTGCTTTCTAAAGGAAAACAATCAAGTACACAATCTAAAGTTCACAGAACATTTAATATCGTCTGAGTACTACATGTCAAAATAACAATAAACCAAATTACATATTTGTCATCAAATACAATATGAAATACTGACAAACAAACTGAGAACTGGAACAATATATCCACTCACCCTTGTCTGATTAATCAGGCTGTAATATACAATTTGAATATGCAGCCTGAATGTAATGACTGCAATAGTGTGTACATGTTCCCTATAAGCTAGAATGTTGAATACAATTACCTTGACAGATATTCTACTGGTTGCTAAGCTAGAATACAATTACATTTACAGTTACTCTACCGGTTGCTAAGCTAGAATACAATTACATTTACAGTTACTCTACCGGTTGCTAAGCTAGAATACAATTACATTTACAGTTACTCTACCGGTTGCTAAGCTAGAATACAATTACATTTACAGTTACTCTACTGGTTGCTAAGCTAGAATACAATTACATTTACAGTTACTCTACCGGTTGCTAAGCTAGAATACAATTACATTTACAGTTACTCTACTGGTTGCTAAGCTAGAATGTTGAATACAATTACCTTGACAGATACTCTACTGGTTGCTAAGCTAGAATACAATTACATTTACAGTTACTCTACCGGTTGCTAAGCTAGAATACAATTACATTTACAGTTACTCTACCGGTTGCTAAGCTAGAATACAATTACATTTACAGTTACTCTACCGGTTGCTAAGCTAGAATACAATTACATTTACAGTTACTCTACCGGTTGCTAAGCTAGAATACAATTACATTTACAGTTACTCTACCGGTTGCTAAGCTAGAATACAATTACATTTACAGTTACTCTACTGGTTGCTAAGCTAGAATGTTGAATACAATTACCTTGACAGATACTCTACTGGTTGCTAAGCTAGAATACAATTACATTTATAGTTACTCTACCGGTTGCTAAGCTAGAATACAATTACATTTACATTTACTCTACCGGTTGCTAAGCTAGAATACAATTACATTTACAGTTACTCTACTGGTTGCTAAGCTAGAATACAATTACATTTACAGTTACTCTACTGGTTGCTAAGCTAGAATACAATTACATTTACAGTTACTCTACTGGTTGCTAAGCTAGAATACAATTACATTTACAGTTACTCTACCGGTTGCTAAGCTAGAATACAATTACATTTACAGTTACTCTACCGGTTGCTAAGCTAGAATACAATTACATTTACAGTTACTCTACCGGTTGCTAAGCTAGAATACAATTACATTTACAGATACTCTACTGGTTTAAGCTGAAGCTAGAATACAATTACATTTACAGTTACTCTACCGGTTGCTAAGCTAGAATGTTGAATACAATTACATTTACAGTTACTCTACTGGTTGCTAAGATAGAATACAATTAAATTTACAGTTACTCTACCGGTTGCTAAGCTAGAATGTTGAATACAATTACATTTACAGTTACTCTAGCGGTTGCTAAGCTAGAATGTTGAATACAATTACATTTACAGTTACTCTACTGGTTGCTAAGCTAGAATGTTGAATACAATTACATTTACAGATACTCTACCGGTGGCTGAGCTAGAATACAATTACATTTACAGTTACTCTACTGGTTGCTAAGCTGGAATACAATTACATTTACAGTTACTCTACCGGTTGCTAAGCTAGAATGTTGAATACAATTACATTTACAGTTACTCTACCGGTTGCTAAGATAGAATACAATTACATTTACAGTTACTCTACCGGTTGCTAAGCTAGAATGTTGAATACAATTACATTTACAGATACTCTACCGGTGGCTGAGCTAGAATACAATTACATTTACAGTTACTCTACTGGTTGCTAAGCTAGAATACAATTACATTTACAGTTACTCTACCGGTTGCTGAGCTAGAATACAATTACATTTACAGTTACTCTACTGGTTGCTAAGCTAGAATACAATTACATTTACAGTTACTCTACCGGTTGCTGAGCTAGAATACAATTACATTTACAGTTACTCTACCGGTTGCTAAGCTAGAATACAATTACATTTACAGTTACTCTACCGGTTGCTAAGCTGGAATACAATTACATTTACAGATACTCTACTGGTTGCTGAGCTAGAATACAATTACATTTACAGTTACTCTACCGGTTGCTAAGCTAGAATGTTGAATACAATTACATTTACAGTTACTCTACCGGTTGCTAAGCTAGAATGTTGAATACAATTACATTTACAGTTACTCTACCGGTTGCTGAGCTAGAATACAATTACATTTACAGTTACTCTACCGGTTGCTAAGCTGGAATACAATTACATTTACAGTTACTCTACCGGTTGCTGAGCTAGAATACAATTACATTTACAGTTACTCTACCGGTTGCTAAGCTGGAATACAATTACATTTACAGTTACTCTACCGGTTGCTAAGCTAGAATGTTGAATACAATTACATTTACAGTTACTCTACCGGTTGCTAAGATAGAATACAATTACATTTACAGTTACTCTACCGGTTGCTAAGCTAGAATGTTGAATACAATTACATTTACAGTTACTCTACCGGTTGCTAAGCTAGAATGTTGAATACAATTACATTTACAGTTACTCTACCGGTTGCTAAGCTAGAATGTTGAATACAATTACATTTACAGTTACTCTACCGGTTGCTGAGCTAGAATACAATTACATTTACAGTTACTCTACCGGTTGCTAAGCTGGAATACAATTACATTTACAGTTACTCTACCGGTTGCTAAGCTAGAATGTTGAATACAATTACATTTACAGTTACTCTACCGGTTGCTAAGCTAGAATACAATTACATTTACAGTTACTCTACCGGTTGCTAAGCTGGAATACAATTACATTTACAGATACTCTACCGGTTGCTAAGCTTAGAATGTTGAATATTGAATCATCTCCTTCAGCTGATTGAAATTTGAGGCCAAAAATATCCACAGAAATGTAAATACCTGCTTCAGTTAGCATGCATGCGTCACGTGCAGGTGTGCGTTTGGTCGTGACTGAAGGCACGTGCACAAGATGGAAGTACATGCACACAAAGGATGCATAGTAACTGAGGTCACATGGTTTTGGACAAGCGGTAGAGTAAGTTCAAATGTCATTTTCAGGTTGTACACTCTTAGGAAAAACAAGGGTAGCCAAAGTTTATTCATATTTTTGTTACTGTCCCCATGGGAGAACCAATGTTCTTTACTCCTTGGTTACCTACAATGTCAAATTCCTTGAACAGAAGTTGGGGTAGTCCGGCACACTGGTGGGCCTTGCCTCGGTTCAGACAGGCATCAAGAAGAGGGGTGATAGAGTCCTCCACACACTGACAATTAACACCAAGCCGTTGGAGGTATAGACCAGAAGTCAGCTTATTTGACGTCAAATAAAATGCCTAGATGTCAGCAGTTTGACACGCTCTAATGATACCGTGCTGCAACATGACAGGAATACTTCAAGGTGATTGTTTGTTTGAGGGGATAACTTTTTTTGTGTTGTACTCCCTGGGGTGCATATAGCATGTCTTACCTAATGACCACATCTGACATCTGAGCTTTCTCCAGTAGCTACTATCAATAGCAACATTTGCAGTTTGATGTGATTTGAAGCCCCTTGTTTTTATCTCTCATCTGACCTCCTTGAACTAACTCCTATCTGACCTCCTTGAACTAACTCCTATCTGACCTCCTTGAACTAACTCCTATCTGACCTCCTTGAACTAACTCCTATCTGACCTCCTTGAACTAACTCCTATCTGACCTCCTTGAACTAACTCCTATCTGACCTCCTTGAACTAACTCCTATCTGACCTCCTTGAACTAACTCCTATCTGACCTCCTTGAACTAACTCCTATCTGACCTCCTTGAACTAACTCCTATCTGACCTCCTTGAACTAACTCCTATCTGACCTCCTTGAACTAACTCCTATCTGACCTCCTTGAACTAACTCCTATCTGACCTCCTTGAACTAACTCCTATCTGACCTCCTTGAACTAACTCCTATCTGACCTCCTTGAACTAACTCCTATCTGACCTCCTAACTCTATCTGACCTCCTTGAACTAACTCCTATCTGACCTCCTTGAACTAAATCTGACCTCCTTGAACTAACTCCTATCTGACCTCCTTGAACTAACTCCTATCTGACCTCCTTGAACTAACTCCTATCTGACCTCCTTGAACTAACTCCTATCTGACCTCCTTGAACTATCTGACCTCCTTGAACTAACTCCTATCTGACCTCCTTGAACTAACTCCTATCTGACCTCCTTGAACTAACTCCTATCTGACCTCCTTGAACTAACTCCTATCTGACCTCCTTGAACTAACTCCTATCTGACCTCCTTGAACTAACTCCTATCTGACCTCCTTGAACTAACTCCTATCTGACCACCTTGAACTAACTCCTATCTGACCACCTATGAACTAACTAACTCCTATCTGACCTCCTTGAACTAACTCTATCTGACCTCTTTAACTCCTATCTGACCTCCTTGAACTAACTCCTATCTCCTGACCTCCTTTAACTCCTATCAGACCACCTTGAACTAACTCCTATCTGACCTCCTTTAACTCCTATCTGACCTCCTTGAACTAACTCCTATCAGACCTCCTTGAACTAACTCCGATCTGACCTCCTTGAACTAACTCCTATCTGACCTCCTTGAACTAACTCCTATCTGACCTCCTTGAACTAACTCCTATCTGACCACCTTGAACTAACTCCTATCTGACCTCCTTGAACTAACTCCTATCTGACCTCCTTGAACTAACTCCTATCTGACCTCCTTGAACTAACTCCTATCAGACCTCCTTGAACTAACTCCTATCTGACCTCCTTGAACTAAACATCTGAGTCAGATCGCTGGCTATGTTAAAATACATAAGTCTGGGTTTTGAGTTTCTACTGTATCCACAACACACATTCAAAGACGCCGTTCCCAATTCTCCTTCTCCATCGATGGGATCTAGGACCCCAGTTACTGAGAGTGACTTTAATTTAAACATCTTGACATTTCAAGCCTAGAGGATCTTTGATCATTGTCTGATCTTTTCATCCTTTTCGTCTCCTGCACTGTGTTTTAGGCTAAAACGCAGCCGTTCTGATACAGAACCAGAGGCCCAAGGCTAAAACACAGCCGTTCTGATACAGAACCAGAGTCCCAAATGACACACTATTCCCTACATAGTGCGCTACCTAGTCCCAAATGGCACCCTATTCCCTACATAGTGCGCTACCTAGTCCCAAATGACACCCTATTCCCTACATAGTGCGCTACCTAGTCCCAAATGACACCATATGCCCTACGTAGTGCACTACTTTTGACTAGAGCCTTATGGAGGATCTGAGGCTCTGGTCAAAAGTAGAGCCCTATATAGGCGTTCAGGTGGAATAGCGAGGCCCTGAGCGGTCTCTCGCGTTAGCGTGGTGGATCAACAGACGGTCTGCTCATTCTGTGGACAGGGAGGAGCATCATTTCCATGACTCCTTCCTCTTGGTTGGTTTATATTTAGAGACAGCCTTATGACATCGCTACAGTAAGCACGCTTTTTTTTCTTCTTCTAGAAAATAAGGATTCCATTTTGTTAGCTCGTGTACCAGACCAGTGTTAGTAGTTATTATGAGGACACTGATAAGGTTAAATGTAAATACAAAAATAAGAGGATCATTTTTTTTTTTACATGCTTTAAAATCATGCAGCTATAAATAATTGATCATTTGGTTGATCTCTGTGCGTCTTAATTAAAGGATATATGAGATTATTATCCAGGTCAAGCATACTCATAAACTTTACGCTGAAAACATAGTAAAACATTAACATCTCCATTATTGTACTGAACTAAAATATAAACGCATCATGCAACAAGTTCAATGACTATATTGAGTTACGAACTGTTTGAGTTACGAACATAAGGAAATCAGTTGATTGAAATAAATGAATTAATCTATGGATTTCACATGACTGGGAATACAGATATGCATCTGTTGGTCACAGATACCTAAAAAATTTTTTTTTTTTTAAAGTAGGGGCGTGGATCAGAAAACCTGTCAGTATCTGGTGCGGCCACCATTTACATCATGCAATGCGACACATCTCCTTAAGAGTTGATCAGGCTGATGATTGTGGAATGTTGTCCTACTCCTTTTAAATGGCTGTGCAAAGTTGCTGGATATTTATGGGAACTGAAACACACTGTCATACACGTCGATCCAGAGCATCCCAAACATGCTCAATGGTTGACATGTCTGGTGAGTATGCAGGCCATGGAAGAAACTGGGACATTTTCAGCTTCCAGGAATTGTGTACAGGTCCTTGTGACATGGGGCCGTGCGTTTATCACGCTGAAACATGAGGCGATGGAATTCGTCACGGTATCACTGTGCATTCAAACTGCCATCGATAAAATGTCATTGTTTTCGTTGTCCGTATCTTATTTCTGTCCATACCATAACCTCACCGCAACCATGGGGCACTCTGTTCACAACGTTGACATCAGCAAACCGCTCGCCCACACAACGCCATACACACGGTCTGCTGTTGGGAAGCCGGTTGGATCTACTGCAAAATTCTCTAAAACAACGGCTTATGGTAGAGAAATTAACAGCCTACCAATTTCACGCTCCTCGAAACTTAAATCTGTGGCATTGTGTTGTATGACAAAACCGCACATTTTAGAGTGGCCTTTTATTGTCCACAGCACAAGGTGCTCCTGTGTAATGATCATTCTGTTTAATCAGCTTCTGATATGCCACACCAGTCAGGTGGATGGATTATCTTGGCCAAGGAGAAGAGCTCACTAACAAGCATGTAAACAAATTTGTGCACAACATTTTCTGAGAAATAAGCTTTTTGTGCATGTGCAAAAATGTTCGGGATCTTTTATTTCAGCTCATGAAACGTTGGACCAACACTTTCCATGTTGTGTTTATATTTTTGTTCAATGTATGTGTATTTCATGGTAGCACCTGTGGATAAGGGCTCCCGGCCACATAATAAACCATTGTCTCCATGGTATTATTTCACAATACATGCATATTCTGCTTCCCAAATGGCATTGTGTTCTGGTCCAAAGTTGTGCACTATGTAGGGAATAGAGTGCCATTTGGGACACACACATATATAGACATTGAAATTGTACGGTTGCAGATTCACGCACAGAACTAAATGTACTCTGCCAAAGGCAATGTTAATTACTGGAGCCATGCAATATGCAGAACGTCTCTTTGGTTTAAAGGCAATGTTTGTTGGCAATAAACACAAACAACCTTCTTTGTCACTTACTGACATAATTACACTAGATGAATACTCATTACAGTGGATTAATCCTCATTACACCGGATAAATCATAATTTCACTAGATTAAGCCAATTTCACTGGATAAATCCTTATTATGCTGGATTAATCCTCATTACACCAGATAAATCATAATTTCACTAGATTAATCCTCATTACACTGGATAAATCCTTATTATGCTGGATTAACCCTCATTACACTGGATACATCCTTATTATGCTGGATTAATCCTCATTACACTGGATAAATCCTTATTATGCTGGATTAATCCCCATTACACTGGATTAATCCTCATTACACTGGATTAATCCTTATTATGATGGATAAATCCTCATTACCATGGATTAATCCTCATTACACTGGATAAATCCTTATTATGCTGGATTAATCTTCATTACACTGGATTAATCCTCATTACACTGGATTAATCCTTATTATGATGGATAAATCCTTATTATCATGGATTAATCCTCATTACACTGGATGAATCCTCATTCCACTGGATGAATCCTCATTCCACTGGATTAATCCGTATTATCATGGATTAATCCTCATTACACTGGATTAATCCTCATTACACTGGATGAATCCTCATTCCACTGGATTAATCCTTATTATCATGGATTAATCCTCATTACACTGGATTAATCCTCATTACACTGGATGAATCCTCATTCCACTGGATTAATCCTTATTATCATGGATTAATCCTCATTACACTGGATTAATCCTCATTACACTGGATGAATCCTCATTCCACTGGATTAATCCTTATTATGATGGATAAATCCTCATTACCATGGATTAATCCTCATTACACTGGATAAATCCTTATTATGCTGGATTAATCTTCATTACACTGGATTAATCCTCATTACACTGGATTAATCCTTATTATGATGGATAAATCCTTATTATCATGGATGAATCCTCATTACACTGGATGAATCCTCATTCCACTGGATTAATCCTTATTATCATGGATTAATCCTCATTACACTGGATTCATCCTCATTCCACTGGATTAATCCTCATTTAATTTCTAATTTCATCAAGGTCGTTGCAATGTGTCAAAGAAACCGCACTATTAAACTCCAGCACACAGACACATTTTTTTTTGCACGGAAATGTGTACAATTAGATTCTGATGAAATAGGAAAGTCTATCTCTCTCTGTGTAACACATTTAAATTCAGTGCTCCAAAGCAGGTAGCTGCTCTCAGTTCAAACACATCAGACAGGCTGTAGGCTTCGTTACTCCACGCGTTTGTTTCCTCTCACTCTCGCGTTCATTTAAAGTCAAGTTTTCAAGATATTGTACGTTTAAGAAGCAAAGTGTCCCCGGACTGTCAAGGATCCCCCGGGAACTAACGCTCATTCCGTTCACCGGTTCGGGAGATATACATCACCGGCTTTCTAGGCTTCAATGAACGGAATTCATTATCATCAACTCCGGGACTGTCTTGTCTGATTACACACACCTGGTGCCCATTTCCCCTGATTAGTATGTTATATATGTGCCCCCTGGTTCCCATTTCCCCTGATTAGTATGTTATATATGTGCCCTCTGTTCCCGCTGTCTTTCGTCGTTTATTGTTTCCATGTCCGTTGGTGGTGTGAGTGCCTATGCGTTGGTGCAGCTGTTGTGCTTTATGTATTGTGTACTACGGGTATCTTCCCGTGTCGTTCAATGAGGTTTTGTTTGGATACAGCCCAGTGTTTTTGTATACGTGTTTGTTTTGGGTGTATTAAAAACCCCTATTGTGTATTCCTGCGCCTGTCTCCAAAATCCTTTATACCAGTGTGACACGGACACATCATCATTTTGTATCATCATGATGATGTGGCCGGTGACAGTGGACGAATAAGAAATTATATTTAGGTATTTTGAGTGGATATTCCCTTTTATACATTTTCTCTCGCTCTCTCGCTCTCTTTCTCTCTCTCTCTCTCTCTTTCTCTCTCTTTCTCTCTCTCTCGCTCTCTTTCTCTCTCTCTCGCACTCTCTCTCTCAAATGCTTTGGAGAGGTTTGAATTATCCAAACTGTGGTTAGTGTGGTAATACTGAATGCTGGTATTTTTACGTAGCCAGGGCAGTGTGTGGAAAGGTTGCTCCATGCTAGGCATTCATAAAGAAAGATTTATAGTAGGAAGCAAGAGTCAGATGTACAGGAAATGTGTGGATTACAATTTCCATTAAAAAATGCTGTGTAATTGTTACTACCATGGTTTAGCCACACTAAAACATTGTTTTCAAAACATGTATTCTGCAGTGAGGGCACAATAATGATTTCAAAAAATATCACGTCTAGGCCTGTTTAATTTGAGTCAAGTCAACTTGGATATTTTTTTCCTGAGCTTGAAAGTTCTAGAAGACTAGTAGGCTACAACTCATTGCTGTCTCCATTGTGACACTTGATGTTTTGTGATTAAGGGACATTTCATATTTGATAAGTTATTCTCTTCCACCGGCTACGGCGGGGATATGACAAGGTTATGATCATTGGTGTAAACCAGAGTAAAAGTACTACATAAGTAGTGTTTTTTGGGGGTATCTGTAATTTAATTTACTATTTCTATTGTTGACTACTTTTAATTTTTACTTAGCTACATTCCTAAAGATAATAATGTACTTTTTTACTCTATACATTTTCCCTGACACCCTAAAGTACTCGTTACATTCTGAATGCTTAGCAGGACATTTACAAATTCATGCACTTATCATTAGAACACCTCTGGTCATCCCTACTGCTTCTGATCTGACAGATTCACTAAACGTGAATGCCTTGTTTGTAAATTCTGTCCGTGTGTTGGAGAGTGCCCCTGGCTATCCACACGTTTTTTTTAAAGATTAAAATTGTACTGTCTGGTTTGCTTAATATAAGGAATTGGAAATTATTTCTACTTTTACTTTGATACTTAAGTAATTTTAGCAATTATTTACTTTTGATACTTAAGTATATTTAAAACCAAATACTTTTTGACTTTTACTCAAGTAGTATTTTACTGGGTGACTTTCACTTTTACTTGAGTCATTTTCTATTAAAGTATCATTACTTTCACTCAAGTATGACAATTGGGTACTTTTTCAACCACTGGTTATGATTGCCGCATTCAAAACAACTGGGAACTCTGAAATCTCCAACTTCAGTGCGTTCAAGGCAACTGGGAACTCTGAAATCTCCAACTTCCAACTTCAGTGCGTTCAAGGCAACTGGGGACTCTGGCGGGGAAAAAAACAAGCTCCAACTGGAATTACAGCCATCTCTCATTGCTGCAACTCCCCAATGGGTTCGGGAGAGGTAAAGGTCGTCCTCGACAACATTACCCGACCAAGCCACGCTTCTTAACACCCGCTCGCTTAATCCAGAAACCAGCTGCACCAATATGTTAGAGGAAACACCATTCAACTGACGACCGAAGTCAGCCTGCAGGCACCCAGCCCGCCACAAGGAGTCACTATAGCACGATGAGCCAAGTAAAGCCACCCCAGCCACAGAGACACCGGGACGAGATCCTGAGGCCCATTGTCGTGCCATTCATCCACCACCACCACCTGTTTCAGCACGGCCCCATGTCACAAGGATCTGTACACAATTCCTGGAATCTAAAAAAAAATGTCCCAGTTCATCCATGGCCTGCATACTCACCAGAACGATCTAGAAGAAAAAGTAAAGCACACCTATTAAGACGAGGTGCTGGCTAGCGGAGTAGAAACTTTAAAATAAAAGAGAGCCGCACACTCTCGGAGCTCAGATGCAAAAATGTAATTACCAAAGTTTCGACAGCCAAGCTGTCTTCATCGGGGTATAATCACAAACACTGCGATGACTTGTTTATATAGTGTCAAAAGACACAGGTGTCTGTAATCATGGCCAAGAGTGGCCAAGAGTGGCCTAATATCATTGGTTAATAATCAAATATTAAAATGTCATACAAAGAACAGCATACAAACAAATGGATGGCATACGATCATAGATTAATTTGACCACACAAGATTACAAACAATTACAATGGCAAAGTCACAATATAATCACAAGAATGGCTTAAGATCAAAATGGTCACCCATTGAGCATGTTTGGGATGCTCTGGATCAGCGTGTACGACAGCGTGTTCCGGTTCCCACAAATATCCAGTAACTGTGCACAGCCATTTAAAAGGAGTGGGACAACATTCCACAGGCCACAATCAACAGCCTGATTGACTCTATGTGAAGCAGATGGTGGTCTCACCAGATACTGTCTCTTTTTTGATCCACGTCCCTACCCTTTTTTTAAAGGTATCATGTGGAATCCATAGATTAGGGGCCTAATTTATTTATTTAAATTGACTGATTTCCTGATAAGAACTGTAACTTCCTGTAAACTCTCTTGAAATTGTTGTATTTTGCATTTATATTTTTTTGTTCAGTGTTTATTTTGATAATTTGTAAGTCGCTCTGGATAAGAGCGTCTGCTAAATGACTTAAATGTAAATGTAAATAATCATTATCACTATAATCACTAACATAGCTGACTTTTAGCCTACTTGATTATATATTTTGTCCATGATTGTGATGTCGCCAGATTGACTTTAGATGCAGTGTAACTTTAGCCAGCTAACTTAGATTGAGGGTACCACTGCATTTTTAGCTCGTTTTAACATTAGCATTGCTAGCTATTTTTGACTAACTTTTGCTAGCAACAGTGATAGCAACACTGGCTTAAGTCTTAAGATTAAATTAAACGACATCATAGTATGCAAAAGTTTTTTTTCTACTAATTTAATTGCCTACTTTAGGAATGTCATCACATTTCCATGCCACCATAAGTTAGCGTCATTTAGACAAAACAGTCACTTAAGCCTCCCAGGTGCAACCCATGTCTAGGGCAACAAACATATATATATATATATTGGATGCAGCAGTGTACTAACTAGCAGCAGCACAACCAAAAACCAACTCAGGGCCACAACAAAACACCCTGGATCCAATTTGGAACCGGTCCGTCTACATCTGTAAAGAGTAGAATCAGCTTTCAAACAAGATTATGTTACTTCTCAAACTATGTCTGCAATTGAGGGATGATGACAACCGTTGACCCTGTTTTTCTGTTAGACAAATTGCACAGTTGAGTGGCAGACTAATCCCCCTGGTCATGAACGGATACCCGGGACCTACCAGAACGAGCAAAAGTGGGCATCATAATATGTCCCGCAATGTAATTGCAATGTTTTAGCAACTTTGTACTTGTTATTTTCACAGTTTGTCAGGCAAGACCTCAGAATAAAAGTGTCATGCGACACAAGTACCCTTGTGACACCTCCTCCCGTTGTTGCCAGTCTCCCTAGACTCCTACGAAAAGGACACGCCATCGATAAGGCCTCTGCTAGTGACCTAAGTTACTGCCCAGGATGACGGCTTCAACAACAACAACAGGTAATGTGTGTTATGTGAAAAGTTGTATGAGGAAAATACCCAGCTTGATTAACTAGAAGGCTAATTCCCGAGTCAAGCAGTTGCAGTACTGTTCAACTAGTACAATCATTTTGGTTGTGAAGTGCATTAGCAAAGCAAAAAAAAAACGTTGTCCCTTCTTTAGAACAAAATGCAATTGACCACTTGGCCGTCTATTATATCACCATGTCACAGGCCATCCCAGTCAACACCACCTCATCAGATTGCTTTCTTCAGTTGTTAGAAAGATGTCCAGTTTGCAGCTGAACATGCAGCATAGTGAAGACCAGCAAGGAGGCCCTCCTCCACATCATCTAGACATGCCCTCACTGTGAGCTATCCTATGAATGGAACATACAGCCACAAGCTGATAAATGTATGGCCAGCAACCTTCACCTATCAGTGGCAAGAACAGCTTTCACAGGCTCATCATTTGTAAAAACAAAAATACAGCAGGAAACCCACTTCATTACTTTGATACATTTGATAACCCACGTGTGAAACATAATGTAAACCAGTGCTGCCCAACCCTCTTCCTGGAGATCTACTGTCCTGTAGGTTTTCAGCCCAACCCTCTTCCTGGAGATCTACTGTCCTGTAGGTTTTCAGCCCAACCCTCTTCCTGGAGATCTACTGTCCTGTAGGTTTTCAGCCCAACCCTCTTCCTGGAGATCTACTGTCCTGTAGGTTTTCAGCCCAACCCTCTTCCTGGAGATCTTACCGTCCTGTAGGTTTTCAGCCCAACCCTCTTCCTGGAGATCTACTGTCCTGTAGGTTTTCAGTCCAACCCTCTTCCTGGAGATCTACTGTCCTGTAGGTTTTCAGTCCAACCCTCTTCCTGGAGAACTACTGTCCTGTAGGTTTTCAGCCCAACCCTCTTCCTGGAGATCTACTGTCCTGTAGGTTTTCAGCCCAACCCTCTTCCTGGAGAACTACTGTCCTGTAGGTTTTCAGCCCAACCCTCTTCCTGGAGATCTACTGTCCTGTAGGTTTTCAGCCCAACCCTCTTCCTGGAGAACTACTGTCCTGTAGGTTTTCAGCCCAACCCTCTTCCTGGAGATCTACTGTCCTGTAGGTTTTCAGCCCAACCCTCTTCCTGGAGAACTACTGTCCTGTAGGTTTTCAGCCCAACCCTCTTCCTGGAGATCTACTGTCCTGTAGGTTTTCAGCCCAACCCTCTTCCTGGAGATCTTACTGTCCTGTAGGTTTTCAGTCCAACCCTCTTCCTGGAGAACTACTGTCCTGTAGGTTTTCAGTCCAACCCTCTTCCTGGAGATCTACTGTCCTGTAACAGTCCAACCCTCTTCCTGGAGATCTACTGTCCTGTAGGTTTACAGCCCAACCCTCTTCCTGGAGATCTACCTGTAGGTTTCAGCCCAACCCTCTTCCTGGAGTTTTCCAGGTTTTCAGTCCAACCCTCTTCCTGGAGATCTACGTTCCTGTAGGTTTTCAGCCCAACCCTCTTCCTGGAGATCTACTGTCCTGTAGGTTTTCAGTCCAACCCTCTTCCTGGAGAACTACTGTCCTGTAGGTTTTCAGTCCAACCCTCTTCCTGGAGATCTACTGTCCTGTAGGTTTTCAGTCCAACCCTCTTCCTGGAGAACTACTGTCCTGTAGGTTTTCAGTCTAACCCTCTTCCTGGAGATCTACTGTCCTGTAGGTTTTCAGTCTAACCCTCTTCCTGGAGAACTACTGTCCTGTAGGTTTTACAGCCCAACCCTCTTCCTGGAGATCTACTGTCCTGTAGGTTTTCAGTCTAACCCTCTTCCTGGAGATCTGAAGAACCCTGATGTAAACTGACATTATGTGTTGGTTATTTTCTTCTTAGTAGTTGATATCTGAAGTGAAGTAGGTTGGTTCCACCAGGCTAGGTTAAACCCTGGACATTTATATGGGAACACAGTGATCAGGTTGGTTCCACCAGACTAATCATAACCACCATTGAGTGTGTTTGTGATTGACCAGTATCTTTAACAATGGGCAGGGGAGCTGATCTACACTGCCAAATACCTTACCTCAAGTCTCACATCTTGCCTGCTCACCAACATCAATGAGCCCAGAATTAGGTAGGTTTAGTCTGACATTTCTTTGTCAGATCAAATCAAATCATATTTTATTTGTCACATACACATGGTTAGCAGATGTTAATGCGAGTGTAGCGAAATGCTTGTGCTTGTAGTTCCGACAATGCAGTGATAACCAACAAGTAATCTAACTAACAATTCCAAAACTACTGTCTTATACACAGTGTAAGGGGATAAAGAATATGTACATAAGGATATATGAATGAGTGATGGTACAGGGCAGCATTAGATGGATCGTACAGTATCATATGAGATGAGTATGTAGACAAAGTAAACAAAGTGGCATAGTTAAAGTGGCTAGTGATACATGTATTACATAAGGATGCAGTCGATGATGTAGAGTACAGTATATACGTATGCATATGAGATTAATAATGTAGGGTAAGTAACATTATATAAGGTAGCATTGTTTGTGGCTAGTGATATATTTACATAATTTCCCATTAATTCCCATTATTAAAGTGGCTGGAGTTGGGTCAGTGTCAATGACAGTGTGTTGGCAGCAGCCACTCAATGTTAGTGGTGGCTGTTTAACAGTCTGATGGCCTTGTTTTTCAGCTCCCAGCTTTAATCAACCTGTACTGACCTCGCCTTCTGGATGATAGCGGGGTGAACAGGCAGTGGTTCGGGTGGTTGATGTTGATCTTTATGGCCTTCCTGTAACATCGGGTGGTGTAGGTGTCCTGGAGGGCAGGTAGTTTGCCCCCGGTGATGCGTTGTGCAGACCTCACTACCCTCTGGAGAGCCTTACGGTTGAGGGCGGAGATATCCCCTGGCATAATTTTTCCCCCTTTATTTAACTAGGTAAGTCAGTTAAGAATACATTCTTAATTACAATGACAGCCAAGGACCAAGCAAGCTAACTGTCTTGTTCAGGAGCAGAATGACAGATTAGTATCTTGTCAGCTCAGGGATTCGATCTAGCAACCTTTTGGTTACTTGCCCAACACTCTAACCACTAGGCTACCTGCCGCCCCTACACTCTAACCACTAGGCTACCTGCCTGCTCTAACCACTAGGCTACCTGCCGCCCCTACACTCTAACCACTAGGCTACCTGCCTGCTCTAACCACTAGGCTACCTGCCTGCTCTAACCACTAGGCTACCTGCCTGCTCTAACCACTAGGCTACCTGCCGCCCCTACACTCTAACCACTAGGCTACCTGCCTGCTCTAACCACTAGGCTACCTGCCTGCTCTAACCACTAGGCTACCTGCCTGCTCTAACCACTAGGCTACCTGCCACCCCTACACTCTAACCACTAGGCTACCTGCCTGCTCTAACCACTAGGCTACCTGCCTGCTCTAACCACTAGGCTACCTGCCGCCCCTACACTCTAACCACTAGGCTACCTGTCGCCCCTACACTCTAACCACTAGGCTACCTGCCTGCTCTAACCACTAGGCTACCTGCCTGCTCTAACCACTAGGCTACCTGCCTGCTCTAACCACTAGGCTACCTGCCGCCCCTACACTCTAACCACTAGGCTACCTGCCTGCTCTAACCACTAGGCTACCTGCCTGCTCTAACCACTAGGCTACCTGCCTGCTCTAACCACTAGGCTACCTGCCTGCTCTAACCACTAGGCTACCTGCCTGCTCTAACCACTAGGCTACCTGCCGCCCCTACACTCTAACCACTAGGCTACCTGCCTGCTCTAACCACTAGGCTACCTGCCTGCTCTAACCACTAGGCTACCTGCCGCCCCTACACTCTAACCACTAGGCTACCCTGCCGCCCCTACCCTCTAACCACTAGGCTACCTGCCGCCCCTACACTCTAACCACTAGGCTACCTGCCGCCCCTACACTCTAACCACTAGGCTACGCTGCCACCTCAACACTCTAACCACTAGGCTACCCTGCCGCCCCTACCCTCTAACCACTAGGCTACCTGCCTGCTCTAACCACTAGGCTACCTGCCTGCTCTAACCACTAGGCTACCTGCCGCCCCTACACTCTAACCACTAGGCTACCTGCCGCCCCTACACTCTAACCACTAGGCTACCCTGCCTCCTCTAACCACTAGACTACCTGCCGCCCCTACACTCTAACCACTAGGCTACCTGCCGCCCCTACACTCTAACCACTAGGCTACCTGCCGCCCCTACACTCTAACCACTAGGCTACCTGCCGCCCCTACACTCTAACCACTAGGCCTCCTTGCCGACTGGCATTTAGTAATAGGAACAGTGACCGTGAATGTGTTCACAGCTATGGAGCCAGCGCACGGAGACATGCAAGAGTCCTGACTGATGTCTCTTAATGGAGAGATGCCTGACACTCCAATACATCCAACGATATGCGATGTCTATTCATACATACAATACAGCAATAAACAAACAAACCAAAAAAAAATGTCCAGTATTTTGAAACACTCTTTTCATTCCTTGTGTTACTGATGAACTCTGCCTCAACTCTACCTATTTCTACAGATGGGGGCAAGGACAGGGAGATGCTTTTTGAAAGATGCCAGGCTCGGGTCGTTTGATGGGTGACCACAATTGGATAGGTTTTTATCTAATCTGTTCATACTTCAAACACAGTAGCTGTTTTTTCTGTCAGATATTATATTAACTGGCTTCACAAGGTGGCTAAAAGGGGGGTTTATCCTTATCACAATGTGTGCCCCCTCAGTTTTAGTTATATGTCCGTATATAAAAAATAGCAAAAACGTTTGAATGATTAAGTGACAGGTTGTGTATCTCCACTGCGCTCTGTCAGCACAATGGACAGATGGCACCACTGTGTGTGTGTAGGGGGGGAGAGCCACTGGGGAGGTTAGGTCTGACTCCACTGAGGAGGTCTGACTCCACTGGGGAGGTTAGGTCTGACTCCACTGAGGAGGTTAGGTCTGACTCCACTGAGGAGGTTAGGTCTGACTCCACTGGGGAGGAGGTCTGGTCCACTGAGGAGGTTAGGTCTGACTCCACTGGGGAGGTTAGGTCTGACTCCACTGGGGAGGTTAGGTTTGACTCCACTGGGGAGGTTAGGGTTTGACTCCACTGGGGAGGTTAGGGACTTCACTGGGGAGGTTGGTCTGACTCCACTGGGGAGGTTTGGTCTGACTCCACTGGGGAGGTTAGGTCTGACTCCACTGGGGAGGTTAGGTTTGACTCCACTGGGGAGGTTAGGTCTGACTCCACTGGGGAGGTTAGGTCTGACTCCACTGGGGAGGTTAGGTTTGACTCCACTGGGGAGGTTAGGTTTGACTCCACTGGGGAGGTTAGGTCTGACTCCACTGGGGAGGTTAGGTCTGACTCCACTGGGGAGGTTAGGTCTGACTCCACTGGGGAGGTTCTGACTCCACTGGGGAGGTTAGGTTTGACTCCACTGGGGAGGTTAGGTCTGACTCCACTGGGGAGGTTAGGTTTGACTCCACTGGGGAGGTTAGGTTTGACTCCACTGGGGAGGTTAGGTCTGACTCCACTGGGGAGGTTAGGTCTGACTCCACTGGGGAGGTTAGGTTTGACTCCACTGGGGAGGTTAGGTCTGACTCCACTGGGGAGGTTAGGTCTGACTCCACTGGGGAGGTTAGGCCTGACTCCACTGGGGAGGTTAGGTTTGACTCCACTGGGGAGGTTAGGTCTGACTCCACTGGGGAGGTTAGGTTTGACTCCACTGGGGAGGTTAGGTCTGACTCCACTGGGAGGTTAGGTCTGACTCCACTGGGGAGGTTAGGTCTGACTCCACTGGGGAGGTTAGGTTTGACTCCACTGGGGAGGTTAGGTCTGACTCCACTGAGGAGGTTAGGTCTGACTCCACTGGGGAGGTTAGGTCTGACTCCACTGAGGAGGTTGGTCTGACTCCACTGAGGAGGTTAGGTCTGACTCCACTGGGGAGGTTAGGTCTGACTCCACTGGGGAGGTCTGACTCCACTGGGGAGGTTAGGTCTGACTCCACTGGGGAGGTTAGGTCTGACTCCACTGGGGAGGTTAGGTTTGACTCCACTGGGGAGGTTAGGTCTGACTCCACTGGGGAGGTTAGGTCTGACTCCACTGGGGAGGTTAGGTTTGACTCCACTGGGGAGGTTAGGTTTGACTCCACTGGGGAGGTTAGGTCTGACTCCACTGGGGAGGTTAGGTCTGACTCCACTGGGGAGGTTAGGTTTGACTCCACTGGGGAGGTTAGGTCTGACTCCACTGGGGAGGTTAGGTCTGACTCCACTGGGGAGGTTAGGTCTGACTCCACTGGGGAGGTTAGGTTTGACTCCACTGGGGAGGTTAGGTCTGACTCCACTGGGGAGGTTAGGTCTGACTCCACTGGGGAGGTTAGGTCTGACTCCACTGGGGAGGTTAGGTCTGACTCCACTGGGGAGGAGGTCTGACTCCACTGGGGAGGTTAGGTCTGACTCCACTGGGGAGGTTAGGTCTGACTCCACTGGGGAGGTTAGGTCTGACTCCACTGGGGAGGTTAGGTCTGACTCCACTGGGGAGGTTAGGTCTGACTCCACTGGGGAGGTTAGGTCTGACTCCACTGGGGAGGTTAGGTCTGACTCCACTGGGGAGGTTAGGTCTGACTCCACTGGGGAGGTTAGGTCTGACTCCACTGGGGAGGTTAGGTTTGACTCCACTGGGGAGGTTAGGTCTGACTCCACTGGGGAGGTTAGGTCTGACTCCACTGAGGAGGTTAGGTCTGACTCCACTGGGGAGGTTAGGTCTGACTCCACTGGGGAGGTTAGGTCTGACTCCACTGAGGAGGTTAGGTCTGACTCCACTGGGGAGGTTAGGTCTGACTCCACTGAGGAGGTCTGACTCCACTGGGGAGGTTAGGTCTGACTCCACTGGGGAGGTTAGGTCTGACTCCACTGAGGAGGTTAGGTCTGACTCCACTGGGGAGGTTAGGTCTGACTCCACTGAGGAGGTCTGACTCCACTGGGGAGGTTAGGTCTGACTCCACTGAGGAGGTCTGACTCCACTGGGGAGGTTAGGTCTGACTCCACTGGGGAGGTTTGGTCTGACTCCACTGGGGAGGTTAGGTCTGACTCCACTGGGGAAGTTAGGTCTGACTCCACTGGGGAGGTTAGGTCTGACTCCACTGGGGAGGTTAGGTTTGACTCCACTGGGGAGGTTAGGTCTGACTCCACTGGGGAGGTTAGGTCTGACTCCACTGGGGAGGTTAGGTCTGACTCCACTGAGGAGGTTAGGTCTGACTCCACTGGGGAGGTTAGGTCTGACTCCACTGGGGTCCCATAACAAAACCTGAGAAAAAAATGCTTATCATCTCTGTGGTGTGAATAACTTGATACGCCTCTCCGCCTGTAATATACAACTTTGATTTCTAAGTTTACCAGTCGGGCCCTGATGAGGCCCCCGTGTTGGAGGCCAAACTGTCTCCTTCCTGCTCCTCTGTTTTTCCTATCGTGGCGCTCTGTAGGAGGTTCTGTCCTCTGATGGGGTGTGTGAGACATTGGCTGATACTGAATTGATTGTGACCGAGTTCTCTCGGGGGCCTGGAGAGGAGAGCATGTGCTCTGACACTTTTCTGAGAGAAAATGACTGCAACGCAAAAACGAAAAATGTTCCTGTGTGTGGCACGGAAGTAGTGTCACTGCTGGGGGTCTGGAGACATCCCTCAGTGTCCACTGTGCGTCGTTCGGGAGAGAATGATCACCTACCTGCCTCAACAAAGGCCCATGCTGGGACGCTTATGCCCCCCGCATTGTCTAAGGGTCAGTGGACAGTGTTTAGGGCCAGGGAACAGTGTTCATCTGCCTCGGGCCAAATGCTCTGATCCTCTATTATTCGCTCCCTCAGTATATACACCAAATGCATGCTTTTCAACCGTTCGCTGCCTGCACCCGCACGCCTGACTAGCATCACCACCCTGGATGGTTTCCGACCTTGAATATGTGGACATCTATAATTACCTAGGTGTCTGGCTAGACTGTAAACTCTCCTTCCAGACTCATATCAAACATCTCCAATCGAAAATCAAATCTAGAGTCGGCTTTCTATTCCGCAACAAAGCCTCATCCACTCACGCCGCCAAACTTACCCTAGTAAAACTGACTATCCTACCGATCCTCGACTTTGGCGATGTCATCTACAAAATAGCTTCCAATACTCTACTCAGCAAACTGGATGCAGTTTATCACAGTACCATCCGTTTTGTTACTAAAGCACCTTATACCACCCACCACTGCTACTTGTATACTCTAGTCGGCTGGCCCTCGCTACATATTCGTCGCCAGACAGACTGGCTCCCAGACAGACTGGGTCATCTACAAGTCCATGCTAGGTAAAGCTCCGCCTTATCTCAGTTCACTGGTCACGATGGCAACACCCATCCGTAGCACGCGCTCCAGCAGGTGTATCTCACTGATCATCCCTAAAGCCAACACCTCATTTGGCCGCCTTTCCTTCCAGTTCTCTGCTGCCTGTGACTGGAACGAATTGCAAAAATCGCTGAAGTTGGAGACTTTTATCTCCCTCACCAACTTCAAACATCTGCTATCTGAGCAGCTAACCGATCGCTGCAGCTGTACATAGTCTATCGGTAAATAGCCCACCCATTTTCACCTACCTCATCCTCACAGTTTTTATTTATTTACTTTTCTGCTCTTTTGCACACCAATATCTCTACCTGCACATGACCATCTGATCATTTATCACTCCAGTGTTAATCTGCAATATTGTAATTATTCGCCTACCTCCTCATGCCTTTTGCACACATTGTATATAGACTCCCCTTTTTTTTCTACTGTGTTATTGACTCGTTAATTGTTTACTCCATGTGTAACTCTGTGTTGTCTGTTCACACTGCTATGCTTTATCTTGGCCAGGTCACAGTTGCAAATGAGAACTTGTTCTCAACTAGCCTACCTGGTTAAATAAAGGTGAAATAAAAAAAAATATATATATATATAATTCACCAAATAGAGATACCATGTTGGTCAATATGTACTGTATTTTTTACCCAGTGCTCATTAGGAATGTGACATTCTGCCTTGCTGTCACATGACCATTAGTATGGGTGGTGTGTGTGTTTTAAGAGGGGTATAAATGCTGAACCGTTGTCGGGAAAATGACCACTGCTATGACCTGACCATGTTAACGAGGTTCCTGCTTATGTGTGAGGAACGAGCATCAATTAACAATGTGAAGACCAGAATAAGGGGAGGGGTGAGGGGTGAAGACACGCTATTGTCATGTCTCTCTCCTCCATCGTACATTCATTCCCGCTAATTGGTGCGCGCTGTTTTGTTTCAGTGGGTCAATTGTTTGTCCATGTTTTTTATTAATGAAATATATATTTACTGTTAATCCCAAAATATTCCCACGTTAATTTGAAATGTTTGGTTACGGAAAGACAGGTTCCTTGATGAGAGGCTTTTTCTTTTGAATGCTGACATTTTGAAGTCTTTGTGTTTATATATATTTAACCTTTGTGTATATATATATATATTTTTTTTAATATGGTAGTCCTATTACCACCACACAGGAAGATATGACCACTCTGACACGTTTCCATGGTAACCCCATTACCACCACACAGGAAGATATGACCACTCTGACATGTTACCATGGTAACCCTATTACCACCACACAGGAAGATATGACCACTCTGACACGTTTCCATGGTAACCCCATTACCACCACACAGGAACATATGACCACTCTGACATGTTACCATGGTAACCCTATTACCACCACACAGGAAGATATGACCATTCTGACATGTTACCATGGTAACCCTATTACCACCACACAGGAAGATATGACCATTCTGACATGTTACCATGGTGACCCTATTACCACCACACAGGAAGATATGACCACTCTGACATGTTACCACGGTAACCCCATTACAAGCAGACAAAATGCTGACAGGCCCAGTACCTGTATCGGCTGGGAATGACAATGAAAGATACACATTGTTATATTAGCAGAACAC
This sequence comes from Oncorhynchus keta, assembly GCF_023373465.1. Lineage (NCBI taxonomy): Eukaryota > Metazoa > Chordata > Actinopteri > Salmoniformes > Salmonidae > Oncorhynchus > Oncorhynchus keta. The sequence continues at coordinate 3,153,741 of NC_068454.1, read as the reverse complement.
TTCTTCCATGTTATTATGTCAAGGGTTGATTGTTCTACATGAACCTCTTACTACATTTAAAAGTTATCAATCAAAACACTTGGTTTAGAATATCTACATAAATTCAGCAATTACATTTTTCTCCCCATAGGAGAACCCTTTCAATAACCATGTTTGGTTTCAGGTAGAACACTTTTGGGTTCCATGTGGAACCATTTCCACAGAGGGTTCTACATGGAACCCACATCAGTTTTACCTGGAACCAAAAAGGGTTCTCCTATGGGGACAGACAAATAACCTCTTTGGAACCTATTATTCTGAGAGCGTAGGCTACCTGTTGAAGCGCCCTCCGACATCTCACCACACATAATGGGGTGGCAGGGTAGTCTAGTGGTTAGAGTGTAGAGGTGGCAGGGTAGCCTAGTGGTTAGAGTGTAGAGGTGGCAGGGTAGCCTAGTGGTTAGAGTGTAGAGGTGGCAGGGTAGCCTAGTGGTTAGAGTGTAGAGGTGGCAGGGTAGCCTAGTGGTTAGAGTGTAGAGGTGGCAGGGTAGCCTAGTGGTTAGAGTGTAGAGGTGGCAGGGTAGCCTAGTGGTTAGAGTGTAGAGGTGGCAGGGTAGCCTAGTGGTTAGAGTGTAGAGGTGGCAGGGTAGCCTAGTGGTTAGAGTGTAGAGGGGGCAGGGTAGCCTAGTGGTTAGAGTGTAGAGGCGGCAGGGTAGCCTAGTGGTTAGAGTGTAGGGCGGCAGGGTAGCCTAGTGGTTAGGCGAGCAGGGTAGCCTAGTGGTTAGGGCGGCAGGGTAGCCTAGTGGTTAGAGCGTAGGGCGGCAGGGTAGCCTAGTGGTTAGAGCGTAGGGCGGCAGGGTAGCCTAGTGGTTAGAGCGTAGGGCGGCAGGGTAGCCTAGTGGTTAGAGCGTAGGGCGGCAGGGTAGCCTAGTGGTTAGAGCGTAGGGCGGCAGGGTAGCCTAGTGGTTAGAGCGTAGGGCGGCAGGGTAGCCTAGTGGTTAGAGCGTAGGGCGGCAGGGTAGCCGGCAGGGTAGCCTAGTGGTTAGAGCGTAGGGCGGCAGGGTAGCCTAGTGGTTAGAGCGTAGGGCGGCAGGGTAGCCTAGTGGTTAGAGCGTAGGGCGGCAGGGTAGCCTAGTGGTTAGAGCGTAGGGCGGCAGGGTAGCCTAGTGGTTAGAGCGTAGGGCGGCAGGGTAGCCTAGTGGTTAGAGCGTAGGGTGTCAGGGTAGCCTGGTTTTACAAAACAGATAAAGCAACACCTGTCCCCTGTTTGACCGAGACAGTTTGTGTGTCAGTATTGATATGTAGGCTACGTGTGACATTTTCTTTACTGATGGAGTTCTGTCCTGGAGCTGTTCTTGTCTATTAATGTTCTGTATTATGTCATTCTGTATTGTTTCATGTTTTGTGTTCTGTGTTCTGTGTTCTCTGCTCTGTGTTCTGTGTTCTCTGCTCTGTGTTCTGTGTTCTGTGCTCTGTGTTCTGTGTTCTCTGCCCTGTGTTCTGTGTTCTCTGCCCTGTGTTCTGTGTTCTCTGCTCTGTGTTCTGTGTTCTGTGCTCTGTGTTCTGTGTTCTGTGCTCTGTGTTCTGTGTTCTCTGCTCTGTGTTCTGTGTTCTCTGCTCTGTGTTCTGTGTCCTGTGTGGACCCCCAGGAAGAGTAGCTGCTGCTTTCACAACAGCTAATGGGGATCCTAATAAAATACCAAATACCATCAGCCTGTGGTGATGGACCTCAACCTGCAGGAGGTTTGTTGTTGTTGTGATCGAGTGGAACAGCAAGGTACTGACAGATGGGCGTGTCTTGATGGCAAGGACATACCACCCCTCTCCCAAGCCAACTCACGTTCGGCTTCTGTCATGGCTGCCAGCAAGCCAAAGAAACAAGGTCGAATCAGAGGTTTCATTTCCCTTTTAAGGGTTAGCAGTGTGGTCAGTGGAGATAGCAGCAATACGTTTGTCCCATAAACACTGTCCCTCCTGGGGACGCTTATTGAGGAGACATGAACAAAGGGCCACATTCTCCCTTCTTGTCATGTTTTCCTAATATAATTTACACCCTGATAATACACCAACACGGACATCAAACGCGAAACACATCCCCCACCCCCCTCATCCAATAGGCTTATTTTATAATATATTTATAAAGGAGGAACGTTTTTAGAGATTACAGATGACAGGAGTCACTTGCATTTTTTTTCCCCCCCCGAATCCTCACAGCCTGGGAACCGTAAAGATAGGACGGGTGTTTTGGGTTTAGGGATGATAAAAGGTAAATGGCAAAACCATTCTGATGCTATCTCCTGTCATGCCAAGTAACCCAGCATCGCAACAACAAACAGTCAACTAACAAACAAAAAACTGAAGAACATCTGGGAAGTCACTATAAAAGGACTAAAAGGCACGAATAGAAACTTTTAGAACTCTTCAAAAGGGGGAAAGAAATGTGGACATGAGTTCAAATCAAATACAGTCACTTTGTTATTTTTATTTTTTTAAACAACTTTTAATAAATGCGGTCAGGGGAATATTCTTTGTCGTCAGACAGAAATTATAGTGAAAAGGATTGATTTAAATTGTCAACACTCGAATAGTTTATCTTCTTAGCATATTATAGCATAGCTTATTATGGTATAACGTATTAGCATATTATATCATAGCTTATTAGCATATTATAGCACAGCGTATTAGCATTTTATAGCATGGGTTATTAGCTTATTATAGCATATCTTATTAGCATATTATATCATAGCGTATTAGCATATTATAACATAGCGTATTAGCATATTACATCGTCGCTTATTAGCATATTATAACATGGCTTATTAGCATATTATAACATAGCTTATTAGCATAATACATCATAGCTTATTAGCATATTCTCGCAGAGTTTATTGGCGTATTATACTATAGCTTATTAGCATATTATAGCATAGCTTATTAGCATAATATGGCATTGCTTATTAGCATATTATAGCTTATTAGACAGCCAACACTGGTTTTGTGACTTGGCTTCAGTCCAGGTGGCGGAAAAATATATTTTTTTGCAGAGAAAATGTAAAGTGTTTTTTTTACATAGCTTGGTTTAAACAATATACAGATATAGGAGAGGTCAAACGCTCTGGGCCCAGGTTTTCAAACATTATCTGTTAGGATAGGTCAAACGCTCTGGGCCCAGGTTTTCAAACATTATCTGTTAGGAGAGGTCAAACGCTCCAGTGGCCAGATCCTCTGGGCCAAGGTCTGTCAACATTATCTGATTGGATTTCAGAAATCAGGTAGGATTAAATGCAGAAAAAAATAATGGGTGTCAATCCGGGATACTCATTTCAGTCTGACGTGTTATGTGTGGTTAAATAAGACAGAAGTTACTTAATTAAGGCACAAAAAAAAAGTAAAGTAGGGTGGCTGCTAACGTTAGCCACCTAGCTAATGTTCGGTACAACACAGTTTGAACTCTATCATACATTTTTTTACATATTGTACGATTTGCACTTCGTGTCATACAGCATTGTACCAAAAAATACAATTGATAATGAATTTAAAATTAATAAAAATTCATAACATCTCGTAGGAAAAGCGTGACATTCAGCAACAACAAAAAAACATATACCATACGGAACGTAACATGTCATACTCATTGGAGCATATCGGATTGTCACGCCTTGGTCTTAGTATTCTGTGTTTTCTTTATTTATTTGGTCAGGCCAGGGTGTGACATGGGTTTATTTTGTGGTGTGTTTTTGTATTGGGGTTTTAGTAGGTATTGGGATTGTAGCTGAGTAGGGTTGTCTAGGAAAGTATATGGTTGCCTGAGGAGGTTAATTAATCAGAGGTAGGTGATTATCGTTGTCTCTGATTGGGAACCATATTTAGGCAGCCATATTCTTTGAGTGTTTCGTGGGTGATTGTTCCTGTCTTTGTGTTTGCACCAGATAGGGCTGTTTCGGTTTTCATTATTTTGTAGTTTCTTCATGTATAGTTTTTTCCTTCATTAAAATACCATGAATCATCATCACGCTGCATTTTGGTCCGACTCTCCTTCACCACAAGAGAACTGTTACAGGGATTTACATTTAATATGTTACATCTAGCGCTGAGTCCAGACTGCCATTTGGTACTTGTATGATATGTGCCCATTGATTCTTGAAGAATATAATGTATCAGTTTAGCATCATGAGTTTAGTTCATCTGTCACTCCATCAGAACCAAAAATATAAGCTTGTTTTCACTCCAATGTTTGTAAACAAAGTACATGTAAACAAACTGTATAGCCCTTTGTGTAGCCCTCTGTATAGCCCAAACTGAATAGCCCTTTGTATAGCCCAAACTGAATAGCCCTTTGTGTAGCCCAAACTGAATAGCCCCCTGTATAGCCCTCTGTGTAGCCCCCTGTATAGCCCTCTTTGTAGCCCCCTGTGTAGCCCTCTGTATAGCCCAAACTGAATAGCCCTCTGTGTAGCCCAAACTGAATAGCCCCCTGTATAGCCCCCTGTATAGCCCTCTGTGTAGCCCTCTGTGTAGCCCCCTGTATAGCCCTCTGTGTAGCCCAAACTGAATAGCCCCCTGTATAACACCCTGTATAGCCCTCTGTGTAGCCCTCTGTATAGCCCTCTGTATAGCCCTCTGTATAGCCCTCTGTGTAGCCCTCTGTATAGCCCTCTGTATAGCCCTCTGTATAGCCCTCTAGCCCTCTGTATAGCCCTCTGTATAGCCCTCTGTATAGCCCTCTGTATAGCCCTCTGTGTAGCCCTCTGTATAGCCCTCTGTATAGCCCTCTGTGTAGCCCTCTGTGTAGCCCTCTGTATAGCCCTCTGTATAGCCCTCTGTTTAGCCCCTGTATAGCCCTCTGTATAGCCCTCTGTGTAGCCCCCTGTATAGCCCTCTGTATAGCCCTCTGTGTAGCCCTCTGTATAGCCCTCTGTATAGCCCTCTGTATAGCCCCCTGTATAGCCCTCTGTATAGCCCTCTGTGTAGCCCTCTGTATAGCCCCTGTATAGCCCTCTGTGTAGCCCCCTGTATAGCCCTCTGTGTAGCCCTCTGTATAGCCCTCTGTGTAGCCCTCTGTATAGCCCCCTGTATAGCCCAGAGTGAATAGCCCTCTGAATAGCCCTCTGTATAGCCTTCTGTATAGCCCTCTATGTAGCCCCCTGTATAGCCCTCTGTGTAGCCCCTGTATAGCCCTCTGTGTAGCCCCTGTATAGCCCTCTGTGTAGCCCTCTGTATAGCCCTCTGTATAGCCCTCTGTGTAGCCCTCTGTATAGCCCTCTGTATAGCCCTCTGTGTAGCCCCCTGTATAGCCCTCTGTGTAGCCCTCTGTATAGCCCCCTGTATAGCCCTCTGTATAGCCCTCTGTATAGCCCTCTGTGTAGCCCTCTGTATAGTCCCTGTGTAGCCCCTGTATAGCCCTCTGTGTAGCCCCTGTATAGCCCTCTGTGTAGCCCCTGTATAGCCCCCTGTATAGCCCTCTGTGTAGCCCTCTGTATAGCCCTCTGTGTAGCCCTCTGTATAGCCCTCTGTGTAGCCCTCTGTGTAGCCCTCTGTGTAGCCCTCTGTATAGCCCTCTGTGTAGCCCCCTGTATAGCCCTCTGTATAGCCCTCTGTATAGCCCTCTGTATAGCCCTCTGTGTAGCCCTCTGTGTAGCCCTCTGTGTAGCCCTCTGTATAGCCCTCTGTGTAGCCCTCTGTATAGCCCTCTGTGTAGCCCCCTGTATAGCCCTCTGTATAGCCCTCTGTGTAGCCCCCTGTATAGCCCTCTGTATAGCCCTCTGTGTAGCCCCCTGTATAGCCCTCTGTATAGCCCTCTGTAGCCCTCTGTTTAGCCCCCTGTATAGCCCTCTAGCCCCCTGTATAGCCCTCTGTGTAGCCCTCTGTATAGCCCTCTGTATAGCCCTCTGTATAGCCCTCTGTATAGCCCTCTGTATAGCCCTCTGTATAGCCCTCTGTATAGCCCTCTGTATAGCCCTCTGTGTAGCCCTCTGTATAGCCCTCTGTGTAGCCCCCTGTATAGCCCTCTGTGTAGCCCTCTGTGTAGCCCCCTGTTTAGCCCTCTGTGTAGCCCAACCTGAATAGCCCCCTGTATAACACCCTGTATAGCCCTCTGCCCTCTGTAGCCCTCTGTGTAGCCCCCTGTATAGCCCCTCTGTAGCCCCTGTATAGCCCTCTGTGTAGCCCCCTGTATAGCCCTCTGTGTAGCCCCTGTAGCCCCTGTGTAGCCCCTGTATAGCCCTCTGTATAGCCCTCTGTATAGCCCTCTGTATAGCCCTCTGTATAGCCCAGAGTGAATAGCCCTCTGTATAGCCCTCTGTATAGCCCTCTGTATAGCCCTCTGTGTAGCCCCCTGTATAGCCCTCTGTGTAGCCCCCTGTATAGCCCTCTAGCCCCTGTATAGCCCTCTGCCCTCTGTAGCCCCCTGTATAACCCTCTGTGTAGCCCCTGTATAGCCCTCTGTATAGCCCCCTGTATAGCCCTCTGTATAGCCCTCTGTATAGCCCTCTGTGTAGCCCCTGTATAGCCCTCTGTGTAGCCTCCTGTATAGCCCTCTGTGTAGCCCCTGTATAGCCCCCTCTGTATAGCCCTCTGTATAGTCCTCTGTATAGACCTCTGTGTAGCCCTCTGTGTAGCCCTCTGTATAGCCCTCTGTATAGCCCCTGTGTAGCCCTCTGTGTAGCCCTCTGTGTAGCCCCTGTAGCCCTCTGTGTAGCCCAAACTGCCCTCTGTGTAGCCCTCTGTATAGCCCTCTGTATAGCCCTCTGTGTCTGTATAGCCCTCTGTATAGCCCCCTGTATAGCCCTTTGTGTAGCCCCCTGTATAGCCCTCTGTGTAGCCCCCTGTATAGCCCTCTGTATAGCCCTCTGTATAGCCCTCTGTATAGCCCTCTGTATAGCCCTCTGTATAGCCCTCTGTATAGCCCTCTGTATAGCCCTCTGTATAGCCCTCTGTATAGCCCTCTGTATAGCCCTCTGTATAGCCCTCTGTATAGCCCTCTGTATAGCACTCTGTATAGCCCTCTGTATAGCCCTCTGTATAGCCCTCTGTGTAGCCCTCTGTATAGCCCTCTGTATAGCCCTCTGTGTAGCCCCTGTATAGCCCCCCTCTGTATAGCCCTCTGTATAGCCCAGAGTGCTGTATAGCCCAGAGTGAATAGCCCTCTGTATAGCCCTCTGTATAGCCCCTGTATAGCCCCTGTAGCCCTCTGTATAGCCCAGAGTGAATAGCCCCTGTATAGCCCTCTGTATAGCCCAGAGTGAATAGCCCCTGTATAGTGGTAACATTTCTCCAGCCTCGTCCCTCACATTGCACCTCAAAAGTAGCAAATTATTGTTTCAACAGAATTGATTGATTCGCCGCTTCAACTTCTAACTCAATGATAGGTAACAACGCCTTTTCACGTCTCAGAGCCTGAACATAGAAGAGGAGAAGACATCAGTCACAGAGACATACTGTAGCCGCTGTCACATGTCCAGGCCAAGCCGTTCTCCACAGCTTTGTCAGTCAGGATTTGACTACTCCATAGCTATGCAACCGTTTTCTGTTTTCAGCAACAACAACATACACACTTAGTTACCATTAGAGATTAGAGATACCAATAGAGATTCTCTAGATTCAAATTGTATTCTTTATGAGAAGTCAAATTTAGCCCTCTGTATAGCCCTCTGTATAGCCCTCTGTATAGCCCTCTGTATAGCCCAGAGTGAATAGCCCCTGTATAGCCCTCTGTGTAACCCTCTGTATAGCCCAGAGTGAATAGCCCCTGTATAGCCCCCTGTATAGCCCTCTGTATAGCCCTCTGTATAGCCCAGAGTGAATAGCCCCCTGTATAGCCCTCTGTGTAACCCTCTGTGTAGCCCTCTGTGTAGCCCTCTGTGTAGCCCCTGTATAGCCCTCTGTATAGCCCCTGTATAGCCCCTGTATAGCCCTCTGTATAGCCCTCTGTGTAGCCCCCTGTATAGCCCCTGTATAGCCCCCTGTATAGCCCTCTGTATAGCCCTCTGTATAGCCCAGAGTGAATAGCCCCTGTATAGCCCTCTGTATAGCCCAGAGTGAATAGCCCCTGTATAGCCCTCTGTATAGCCCTCTGTGTAGCCCTCTGTGTAGCCCTCTGTATAGCCCTCTGTATAGCCCTCTAGCCCTCTGTATAGCCCTCTGTATAGCCCTCTGTATAGCCCCTAGCCCCCTGTATAGCCCCCTGTATAGCCCTCTGTGTAGCCCCCTGTATAGCACTCTGTATAGCACTCTGTATAGCCCCCTGTATAGCACTCTGTATAGCACTCTGTATAGCACTCTGTGTAGCCCCCTGTATAGCCCCCTGTATAGCCCCCTGTATAGCCCAGAGTGAATAGCCCCCTGTATAGCCCTCTGTATAGCCCCCTGTATAGCCCTCTGTATAGCCCCCTGTATAGTGGTAACATTTCTCCAGCCTCGTCCCTCACATTGCACCTCAAAAGTAGCAAATTATTGTTTCAACAGAATTGATTGATTCGCCGCTTCAACTTCCGACTCAATGATAGGTAACAACACCTTTTCACGTCTCAGAGCCTGAACATAGAAGAGGAGAAGACATCAGTCACGGAGACATACTGTAGCCGCTGTCACATGTCCAGGCCAAGCCGGTCTCCACAGCTTTGTCAGTCAGGATTTGACT
>NC_068454.1:3130124-3140124 GCF_023373465.1 Oncorhynchus keta | reverse complement strand
TAAACGGCTTTTTTTTCTATTTATATACCCCATTTTAGGGTATCAAAAAGTGTTAGGACAATTTTCAGTTATATGTGTATTAAAGTAGTTTAGTCCCATATTCCTATCACGCAATGACAACATTAAACTTGTGACTGTACAAGAAAATATATAGTTACATTTATTGCATTTTAAATACATTGTGCAGGGTGCAGAAAGAAATGTGCAGTTTCTTAATGATATTGTACACACTTTGTCGTGACGCGAAGAGAACACTTTGTCGTGACGAGAAGAGAACACTTTGTCGTGACGAGAAGAGAACACTTTGTCATGCCTCGAAGAGAACATTTTGTCATGACGCTGAGAGAACACTTTGTCATGACGAGAAGAGAACACTTTGTCATGACGAGAAGAGAACACTTTGTCATGACGCTGAGAGAACACTTTGTCGTGACGAGAAGAGAACACTTTGTCATGACGAGAAAAACACTTTGTCATGCCACGAAGAGAACACTTTGTCATGCCACGAAGAGAACACTTTGTCATGCCGTGAAGAGAACACTTTGTCGTGCCTCGAAGAGAACACTTTGTCATGACGAGAAGAGAACACTTTGTCATGACGAGAAGAGAACACTTTGTCATGACGTGAAGAGAACACTTTGTCGTGACGAGAAGAGAACACTTTGTCATGACGAAGAGAACACTTTGTCATGCCACGAAGAGAACACTTTGTCATGCCACGAAGAGAACACTTTGTCATGCCGTGAAGAGAACACTTTGTCATGACGAGAAGAGAACACTTTGTCATGACGAGAAGAGAACACTTTGTCGTGACGAAGAGAACACTTTGTCATGACGAGAAGAGAACACTTTGTCATGCCACGAAGAGAACACTTTGTCATGCCACGAAGAGAACACTTTGTCATGCCGTGAAGAGAACACTTTGTCGTGCCTCGAAGAGAACACTTTGTCATGACGACGAAGAGAACACTTTGTCGTGCCTCGAAGAGAACACTTTGTCATGACGAGGAAGAGAACACTTTGTCATGCCTCGAAGAGAACACTTTGTCATGACGCGAAGAGAACACTTTGTCATGACGAAGAGAACACTTTGTCGTGCCTCGAAGAGAACACTTTGTCGTGCCTCGAAGAGAACACTTTGTCATGACGAGAAGAGAACACTTTGTCATGACGTGAAGAGAACACTTTGTCATGACGTGAAGAGAACACTTTGTCATGACGAGAAGAGAACACTTTGTCATGACGTGAAGAGAACACTTTGTCATGACGAAGAGAACACTTTGTCATGACGCTGAGAGAACACTTTGTCATGACGAGAGAGAACACTTTGTCATGACGAGAAGAGAACACTTTGTCATGTAGTGAAGAGAACACTTTGTCATGAGGAGAAGAGAACACTTTGTCATGACGAAGAGAACACTTTGTCATGACGTGAAGAGAACACTTTGTCATGACGCTGAGAGAACACTTTGTCATGACGAGAAGAGAACACTTTGTCATGACGCTGAGAGAACACTTTGTCGTGCCTCGAAGAGAACACTTTGTCATGACGAGAAGAGAACACTTTGTCATGACGTGAAGAGAACACTTTGTCATGACGCTGAGAGAACACTTTGTCATGACGAGAAGAGAACACTTTGTCATGACGTGAAGAGAACACTTTGTCATGACGCTGAGAGAACACTTTGTCATGACGAAGAGAACACTTTGTCATGCCACGAAGAGAACACTTTGTCATGCCACGAAGAGAACACTTTGTCATGCCGTGAAGAGAACACTTTGTCATGACGAAGAGAACACTTTGTCATGAGAAGAGAACACTTTGTCGTGACGAGAAGAGAACACTTTGTCATGACGAGAAGAGAACACTTTGTCATGCCACGAAGAGAACACTTTGTCATGCCGAAGAGAACACTTTGTCATGCCGTGAAGAGAACACTTTGTCGTGCCTCGAAGAGAACACTTTGTCATGACGAGAAGAGAACACTTTGTCGTGCCTCGAAGAGAACACTTTGTCATGACGAGAAGAGAACACTTTGTCATGCCTCGAAGAGAACACTTTGTCATGACGTGAAGAGAACACTTTGTCATGACGAAGAGAACACTTTGTCGTGCCTCGAAGAGAACACTTTGTCGTGCCTCGAAGAGAACACTTTGTCATGACGAGAAGAGAACACTTTGTCATGACGTGAAGAGAACACTTTGTCATGACGTGAAGAGAACACTTTGTCATGACGAGAAGAGAACACTTTGTCATGACGTGAAGAGAACACTTTGTCATGACGAAGAGAACACTTTGTCATGACGCTGAGAGAACACTTTGTCATGACGAAGAGAACACTTTGTCATGACGAGAAGAGAACACTTTGTCATGTAGTGAAGAGAACACTTTGTCATGAGGAGAAGAGAACACTTTGTCATGACGAGAAGAGAACACTTTGTCATGACGTGAAGAGAACACTTTGTCATGACGCTGAGAGAACACTTTGTCATGACGAGAAGAGAACACTTTGTCATGACGCTGAGAGAACACTTTGTCGTGCCTCGAAGAGAACACTTTGTCATGACGAGAAGAGAACACTTTGTCATGACGTGAAGAGAACACTTTGTCATGACGCTGAGAGAACACTTTGTCATGACGAGAAGAGAACACTTTGTCATGACGTGAAGAGAACACTTTGTCATGACGCTGAGAGAACACTTTGTCATGACGAGAAGAGAACACTTTGTCATGACGCTGAGAGAACACTTTGTCGTGCCTCGAAGAGAACACTTTGTCGTGCCTCGAAGAGAACACTTTGTCATGACGTGAAGAGAACACTTTGTCATGACGAAGAGAACACTTTGTCGTGCCTCGAAGAGAACACTTTGTCGTGCCTCAAGAGAACACTTTGTCGTGCCTCGAAGAGAACACTTTGTCATGACGAGAAGAGAACACTTTGTCATGACGTGAAGAGAACACTTTGTCATGACGTGAAGAGAACACTTTGTCATGACGAAGAGAACACTTTGTCATGACGTGAAGAGAACACTTTGTCATGACGAAGAGAACACTTTGTCATGACGCTGAGAGAACACTTTGTCATGACGAGAAGAGAACACTTTGTCATGACGAGAAGAGAACACTTTGTCATGACGTGAAGAGAACACTTTGTCATGAGGAGAAGAGAACACTTTGTCATGACGAAGAGAACACTTTGTCATGACGTGAAGAGAACACTTTGTCATGACGCTGAGAGAACACTTTGTCATGAGAAAGAGAACACTTTGTCATGACGCTGAGAGAACACTTTGTCGTGCCTCGAAGAGAACACTTTGTCATGACGAAGAGAACACTTTGTCATGACGTGAAGAGAACACTTTGTCATGACGCTGAGAGAACACTTTGTCATGACCAGAAGAGAACACTTTGTCATGACGTGAAGAGAACACTTTGTCATGACGCTGAGAGAACACTTTGTCATGACGAGAAGAGAACACTTTGTCATGACGCTGAGAGAACACTTTGTCGTGCCTCGAAGAGAACACTTTGTCGTGCCTCGAAGAGAACACTTTGTCATGACGTGAAGAGAACACTTTGTCATGACGCTGAGAGAACACTTTGTCATGACGAGAAGAGAACACTTTGTCATGACGCTGAGAGAACACTTTGTCGTGACGAGAAGAGAACACTTTGTCATGACGAGAAGAGAACACTTTGTCATGACGAGAAGAGAACACTTTGTCATGCCTCGAAGAGAACATTTTGTCATGACGCTGAGAGAACACTTTGTCATGCCGTGAAGAGAACATTTTGTCATGACGCTGAGAGAACACTTTGTCATGCCGTGAAGAGAACACTTTGTCATGCCGTGAAGAGAACACTTTGTCATGCCTCAAAGAGAACACTTTGTCATGCCACGAAGAGAACACTTTGTCGTGCCTCGAAGAGAACTCTTTGTCATGCCTCGAAGAGAACACTTTGTCATGCCACGAAGAGAACATTTTGTCATGAGGCGAAGAGAACATTTTGTCAAGAGGCGAAGAGAACACTTTGTCATGAGGCGAAGAGAACATTTTGTCATGAGGCGAAGAGAACACTTTGTCATGCCTCGAAGAGAACATTTTGTCGTGCCTCGAAGAGAACACTTTGTCGTGCCTCGAAGAGAACACTTTGTCATGACGTGAAGAGAACACATTGTCATGACGCTGAGAGAACACTTTGTCATGACGAGAAGAGAACACTTTGTCATGACGCTGAGAGAACACTTTGTCGTGCCTCGAAGAGAACACTTTGTCGTGCCTCGAAGAGAACACTTTGTCATGACGAAGAGAACACTTTGTCATGACGCTGAGAGAACACTTTGTCATGACGAAGAGAACACTTTGTCATGACGTGAAGAGAACACTTTGTCATGCCTCGAAGAGAACACTTTGTCATGCCGTGAAGAGAACACTTTGTCATGCCTCGAAGAGAACACTTTGTCATGCCTCGAAGAGAACACTTTGTCATGCCTCGAAGAGAACTCTTTGTCATGCCTCGAAGAGAACACTTTGTCATGCCACGAAGAGAACATTTTGTCATGAGGCGAAGAGAACATTTTGTCAAGAGGCGAAGAGAACACTTTGTCATGAGGCGAAGAGAACATTTTGTCATGAGGCGAAGAGAACACTTTGTCATGCCTCGAAGAGAACATTTTGTCGTGCCTCGAAGAGAACACTTTGTCGTGCCTCGAAGAGAACACTTTGTCATGACGTGAAGAGAACACATTGTCATGACGCTGAGAGAACACTTTGTCATGACGAGAAGAGAACACTTTGTCATGACGCTGAGAGAACACTTTGTCGTGCCTCGAAGAGAACACTTTGTCGTGCCTCGAAGAGAACACTTTGTCATGACGAGAAGAGAACACTTTGTCATGACGTGAAGAGAACACTTTGTCATGACGCTGAGAGAACACTTTGTCATGACGAAGAGAACACTTTGTCATGACGTGAAGAGAACACGTTGTCATGACGCTGAGAGAACACTTTGTCATGACGAGAAGAGAACACTTTGTCATGACGCTGAGAGAACACTTTGTCATGACGAGAAGAGAACACTTTGTCGTGCCTCGAAGAGAACACTTTGTCATGACGAGAAGAGAACACTTTGTCATGACGAGAAGAGAACACTTTGTCATGACGAGAAGAGAACACTTTGTCGTGACGAGAAGAGAACACTTTGTCATGACGAGAAGAGAACACTTTGTCATGCCACGAAGAGAACACTTTGTCATGCCACGAAGAGAACACTTTGTCATGCCGTGAAGAGAACACTTTGTCATGCCTCGAAGAGAACACTTTGTCATGACGACGAAGAGAACACTTTGTTGACGAGAAGAGAACACTTTGTCATGACGAGAAGAGAACACTTTGTCATGACGTGAAGAGAACACTTTGTCGTGACGAAGAGAACACTTTGTCATGACGAAGAGAACACTTTGTCATGCCACGAAGAGAACACTTTGTCATGCCACGAAGAGAACACTTTGTCATGCCGTGAAGAGAACACTTTGTCATGACGAGAAGAGAACACTTTGTCATGACGAGAAGAGAACACTTTGTCGTGACGAGAAGAGAACACTTTGTCATGACGAGAAGAGAACACTTTGTCATGCCACGAAGAGAACACTTTGTCATGCCACGAAGAGAACACTTTGTCATGCCGTGAAGAGAACACTTTGTCATGCCGTGAAGAGAACACTTTGTCGTGCCTCGAAGAGAACACTTTGTCATGACGAGAAGAGAACACTTTGTCGTGCCTCGAAGAGAACACTTTGTCATGACGAGAAGAGAACACTTTGTCATGCCTCGAAGAGAACACTTTGTCATGACGCGAAGAGAACACTTTGTCATGACGAGAAGAGAACACTTTGTCGTGCCTCGAAGAGAACACTTTGTCGTGCCTCGAAGAGAACACTTTGTCGTGCCTCGAAGAGAACACTTTGTCATGACGAGAAGAGAACACTTTGTCATGACGTGAAGAGAACACTTTGTCATGACGTGAAGAGAACACTTTGTCATGACGAGAAGAGAACACTTTGTCGTGACGAGAAGAGAACACTTTGTCATGCCTCGAAGAGAACATTTTGTCATGACGCTGAGAGAACACTTTGTCATGACGAGAAGAGAACACTTTGTCATGACGAGAAGAGAACACTTTGTCATGACGCTGAGAGAACACTTTGTCGTGACGAGAAGAGAACACTTTGTCATGACGAGAAGAGAACACTTTGTCATGACGAGAAGAGAACACTTTGTCATGCCTCGAAGAGAACATTTTGTCATGACGAGAAGAGAACACTTTGTCATGACGCTGAGAGAACACTTTGTCGTGCCTCGAAGAGAACACTTTGTCATGACGAGAAGAGAACACTTTGTCATGACGTGAAGAGAACACTTTGTCATGACGCTGAGAGAACACTTTGTCATGACGAGAAGAGAACACTTTGTCATGACGTGAAGAGAACACTTTGTCATGACGCTGAGAGAACACTTTGTCATGCGACGAAGAGAACACTTTGTCATGACGCTGAGAGAACACTTTGTCGTGCCTCGAAGAGAACACTTTGTCGTGCCTCGAAGAGAACACTTTGTCATGACGTGAAGAGAACACTTTGTCATGACGCTGAGAGAACACTTTGTCGTGCCTCGAAGAGAACACTTTGTCGTGCCTCGAAGAGAACACTTTGTCATGACGAGAAGAGAACACTTTGTCATGACGTGAAGAGAACACTTTGTCATGACGCTGAGAGAACACTTTGTCATGACGAGAAGAGAACACTTTGTAATGACGTGAAGAGAACACTTTGTCATGCCTCGAAGAGAACACTTTGTCATGCCGTGAAGAGAACACTTTGTCATGCCTCGAAGAGAACACTTTGTCATGCCTCGAAGAGAACACTTTGTCATGCCTCGAAGAGAACTCTTTGTCATGCCTCGAAGAGAACACTTTGTCATGCCACGAAGAGAACATTTTGTCATGAGGCGAAGAGAACATTTTGTCAAGAGGCGAAGAGAACACTTTGTCATGAGGCGAAGAGAACATTTTGTCATGAGGCGAAGAGAACACTTTGTCATGCCTCGAAGAGAACATTTTGTCGTGCCTCGAAGAGAACACTTTGTCGTGCCTCGAAGAGAACACTTTGTCATGACGTGAAGAGAACACTTTGTCATGACGCTGAGAGAACACTTTGTCATGACGAGAAGAGAACACTTTGTCATGACGCTGAGAGAACACTTTGTCGTGCCTCGAAGAGAACACTTTGTCGTGCCTCGAAGAGAACACTTTGTCATGACGAGAAGAGAACACTTTGTCATGACGTGAAGAGAACAATTTGTCATGACGCTGAGAGAACACTTTGTCATGACGAGAAGAGAACACTTTGTCATGACGTGAAGAGAACACTTTGTCATGACGCTGAGAGAACACTTTGTCATGACGAAGAGAACACTTTGTCATGACGCTGAGAGAACACTTTGTCATGACGAAGAGAACACTTTGTCGTGCCTCGAAGAGAACACTTTGTCATGACGAGAAGAGAACACTTTGTCATGACGAAGAGAACACTTTGTC
This sequence comes from Oncorhynchus keta, assembly GCF_023373465.1. Classification (NCBI taxonomy): domain Eukaryota; kingdom Metazoa; phylum Chordata; class Actinopteri; order Salmoniformes; family Salmonidae; genus Oncorhynchus; species Oncorhynchus keta. The sequence continues at coordinate 3,132,527 of NC_068454.1, read as the reverse complement.
ATGACGAGAAGAGAACACTTTGTCATGACGCTGAGAGAACACTTTGTCATGACGAGAAGAGAACACTTTGTCGTGCCTCGAAGAGAACACTTTGTCATGACGCGAAGAGTACATTTTGTCATGCCTCGAAGAGAACACTTTGTCGTGCCTCGAAGAGAACACTTTGTCATGCCTCGAAGAGAACACTTTGTCGTGCCTCGAAGAGAACACTTTGTCATGCCTCGAAGAGAACACTTTGTCATGACGTGAAGAGAACACTTTGTCATGACGAAGAGAACACTTTGTCATGACGAGAAGAGAACACTTTGTCATGACGAAGAGAACACTTTGTCATGACGAGAAGAGAACACTTTGTCATGATGAGAAGAGAACACTTTGTCATGACGAGAAGAGAACACTTTGTCATGACGAGAAGAGAACACTTTGTCATGACGCTGAGAGAACACTTTGTCATGACGAGAAGAGAACACTTTGTCGTGCCTCGAAGAGAACACTTTGTCATGACGAGAAGAGAACACTTTGTCATGACGAGAAGAGAACACTTTGTCATGACGAGAAGAGAACACTTTGTCATGATGCTGAGAGAACACTTTGTCATGACGAGAAGAGAACACTTTGTCGTGCCTCGAAGAGAACACTTTGTCATGACGCGAAGAGTACATTTTGTCATGCCTCGAAGAGAACACTTTGTCGTGCCTCGAAGAGAACACTTTGTCATGCCTCGAAGAGAACACTTTGTCGTGCCTCGAAGAGAACACTTTGTCATGCCTCGAAGAGAACACTTTGTCATGACGTGAAGAGAACACTTTGTCATGCCTCGAAGAGAACACTTTGTCATGCCTCGAAGAGAACACTTTGTCATGCCTCAAAGAGAACACTTTGTCATGCCACGAAGAGAACACTTTGTCGTGCCTCGAAGAGAACACTTTGTCATGACGCGAAGAGTACATTTTATCATGACGCTGAGAGAACACTTTGTCATGCCTCGAAGAGAACATTTTGTCATGACGCTGAGAGAACACTTTGTCATGACGCGAAGAGAACATTTTATCATGACGCTGAGAGAACACTTTGTCATGCCTCGAAGAGAACATTTTGTCATGACGCTGAGAGAACACTTTGTCATGCCTCGAAGAGAACACTTTGTCATGCCGTGAAGAGAACACTTTGTCATGCCTCGAAGAGAACACTTTGTCATGCCTCGAAGAGAACACTTTGTCATGCCTCGAAGAGAACACTTTGTCATGCCTCGAAGAGAACACTTTGTCATGACGCGAAGAGAACATTTTATCATGACGCTGAGAGAACACTTTGTCATGCCTCGAAGAGAACATTTTGTCATGACGCTGAGAGAACACTTTGTCATGCCTCGAAGAGAACACTTTGTCATGCCGTGAAGAGAACACTTTGTCATGCCTCGAAGAGAACACTTTGTCATGCCTCGAAGAGAACACTTTGTCATGCCTCGAAGAGAACTCTTTGTCATGCCTCGAAGAGAACACTTTGTCATGCCACGAAGAGAACATTTTGTCATGAGGCGAAGAGAACATTTTGTCAAGAGGCGAAGAGAACACTTTGTCATGAGGCGAAGAGAACATTTTGTCATGAGGCGAAGAGAACACTTTGTCATGCCTCGAAGAGAACATTTTGTCATGACGCAAAGAGAACACTTTGTCATGCCTCGAAGAGAACATTTTGTCATGCCTCGAAGAGAACATTTTGTCATGCCTCGAAGAGAACACTTTGTCATGCCGCGAAGAGAACACTTTGTCATGCCTCGAAGAGAACACTTTGTCGTGCCTCGAAGAGAACACTTTGTCATGCCTCGAAGAGAACACTTTGTCATGCCTCGAAGAGAACATTTTGTCATGATGCTGAGAGAACACTTTGTCATGCCTCGAAGAGAACATTTTGTCATGACGCTGAGAGAACACTTTGTCATGCCTCGAAGAGAACATTTTGTCATGACGCTGAGAGAACACTTTGTCATGCCTCGAAGAGAACATTTTGTCATGACGCTGAGAGAACACTTTGTCATGACGTGAAGAGAACACTTTGTCATGCCTCGAAGAGAACACTTTGTCATGCCTCAAAGAGAACACTTTGTCATGCCTCGAAGAGAACACTTTGTCATGCCACGAAGAGAACATTTTGTCATGAGGCGAAGAGAACATTTTGTCATGAGGCGAAGAGAACACTTTGTCATGAGGCGAAGAGAACACTTTGTCATGCCTCGAAGAGAACACTTTGTCATGCCTCGAAGAGAACATTTTGTCATGACGCAAAGATAACACTTTGTCATGACGCAAAGAGAACACTTTGTCATGACGCGAAGAGAACACTTTGTCATGCCTCGAAGAGAACACTTTGTCATGCCTCGAAGAGAACATTTTGTCATGACGC
>NC_068454.1:3047624-3125124 GCF_023373465.1 Oncorhynchus keta | reverse complement strand
ACCATAGACCAGAAATACCAGAGAAACCAGAGACCAGAGACCAGAGAAACCAGATACCAGAGAGACCAGAGGGACCAGAGAAACCAGAGACCATAGACCAGAAAGACCAGAGAAACTACAGAAACCAGAGACCATAGACCAGAGACCATAGACCAGAAATACCAGAGAAACCAGAGACCAGAGGGACCAGAGAAACCAGAGACCATAGACCAGAAATACCAGAGAAACTACAGAAACCAGAGACCATAGACCAGAGACCAGAGACCAGAGAAACCAGATACCAGAGAGACCAGAGACCAGAGAAACCAGAGACCAGAGAAACCAGAGACAATAGACCAGAGACCATAGACCAGAAAGACCAGAGAAACCAGAGAAACCAGAGACCATAGACCAGAGAGACCAGAGAAACCAGAGACCAGAGAGACCAGAGAAACCAGAGACCAGAGAGACCAGAGACCAAAGAGACCTTAGACCAGAGAGACCTTACACAAGAGAGATCAGAGAGACCAGAGGTACCAGAACGACCAGACACCAGACCAGAGGTACCAGAGAGACCAGGGGGACCAGAGAGACCAGACACTAGACCAGAGGTACCAGAAAGACCAGTCACCAGACCAGAAATACCAGACACCAGACCAGAGGTACCAAAGAGACCAGCGAGACCAGGGGACCAGAGAGACCAGACACCAGACCAGAGGTACCAGAAAGACCAGACACCAAACCAGAGATACCAGACCAGAGACACCAGAGAGACCAGACACCAGACCAGAGATACCAGACACCAGACCAGAGGTACCAGAGAAACCAGACACCAGAGCAGAGGTACCAGACACCAGACCAGAGGTACCAGAAAGACCAGAGGTACCAGACACCAGACCAGAGATACCGGAGAGAACAGAGGTACCAGAAAGACCAGACACCAGAGCAGAGATACCAGTCACCAGACCAGAGGTACCAGAGAGACCAGACACCGGACCAGAGGTACCAGAGAGACCAGACACCAGACCAGAGGTACCAGACACCAGACCAGAGGTAACAGAGGTACCAGAGAGACCAGAGGTACTAGACACCAGACCAGAGGTACCAGGGAGACCAGAGGTACCAGACACCAGACCAGAGGTACCAGAGAGACCAGGGGGACCAGAGAGACCAGGGGGACCAGAGAGAGCAGACACCAGACCAGAGAGACCAGGGGGATCAGAGAGAGCAGACACCAGACCAGAGGTACCAGAGAGACCAGAGGTACCAGAGAGACCAGCGAGACCAGTGGGACCAGAGAGACCAGAGAGACCAGAGAGACCAGGGGGACCAGTGAGACCAGAGAGTCCAGAGGTACCAGAGAGACCAGAGAGACCAGGGGGACCAGAGAGATTAGAGAGACCAGGGGGACCAGAGAGACCAGAGAGATCAGGGGGACCAGAGAGATCAGGGGGACCAGAGAGACCAGGGGGACCAAAGAGACCAGGGGGACCAGAAAGACCAGACACCAGACCAGAGAGACCAGGGGGACCAGAGAGACCAGGGGGACCAGAGAGACCAGGGGGACCAGAGAGACCAGAGAGACCAGGGGGACCAGAGAGACCAGAGGTACCAGAGGTACCAGAGACCAGACACCAGACCAGAGATACCAGGGGGACCAGAGAGACCAGGGGGACCAGAGAGACCAGAGAAACCAGAGAAACCAGAGACCATAGACCAGAGAGACCAGAGAAACCAGAGACCAGAGAAACCAGGGGGACCAGAGAGACCAGAGAGACCAGGGGACCAGAGAGACCAGAGGTACCAGAGGTACCAGAGACCAGACACCAGACCAGAGAGACCAGGGGGACCAGAGAGACCAGGGGGACCAGAGGTACCAGGGGGACCAGACACCAGACCAGAGAAACCAGGGGGACCAGAGAGACCAGGAGGACCAGAGAGACCAGAGAGACCAGGGGGACCAGAGAGATCAGGGGGACCAGAGAGACCAGGGGGACCAAAGAGATCAGGGGGACCAGAGAGATCAGGGGGACCAGAGAGACCAGGGGGACCAAAGAGACCAGGGGGACCAGAAAGACCACACACCAGACCAGAGAGACCAGGAGGATCAGAGAGACCAGAGAGACCAGGGGGACCAAAGAGACCAGAGAGTCCAGGGGGACCAAAGAGACCAGGGGGACCAGAAAGACCAGACACCAGACCAGAGAGACCAGGGGGACCAGAGAGACCAGAGGTACCAGAGGTACCAGAGACCAGACACCAGACCAGAGAGACCAGGGGGACCAGAGAGACCAGGGGGACCAGAGAGACCAGGGGGACCAGAGAGACCAGAGAGACCAGGTGGACCAGAGAGACCAGAGGTACCAGAGGTACCAGAGACCAGACACCAGACCAGAGATACCAGGGGGACCAGAGAGACCAGGGGGACCAGAGAGACCAGAGAAACCAGAGAAACCAGAGACCATAGACCAGAGAGACCAGAGAAACCAGAGACCAGAGAGACCAGGGGGACCAGAGAGACCAGAGAGACCAGGGGGACCAGAGAGACCAGAGGTACCAGAGGTACCAGAGACCAGACACCAGACCAGAGAGACCAGGGGGACCAGAGAGACCAGGGGGACCAGAGGTACCAGGGGGACCAGACACCAGACCAGAGAAACCAGGGGGACCAGAGAGACCAGGAGGACCAGAGAGACCAGAGAGACCAGGGGGACCAGAGAGACCAGGGGGACCAGAGAGACCAGGGGGACCAGAGAGACCAGAGAGACCAGGGGACCAGAGAGACCAGGGGGACCAGAGAGACCAGAGAGACCAGGGGGACCAGAGAGACCAGAGAGACCAGGGGGACCAGAGAGACCAGAGGTACCAGAGACCAGACACCAGACCAGAGAGACCAGGGGGACCAGAGAGACCAGGGGGACCAGAGAGACCAGAGAGACCAGGGGGACCAGAGAGACCAGAGGTACCAGAGGTACCAGAGACCAGACACCAGACCAGAGAGACCAGGGGGACCAGAGAGACCAGGGGGACCAGAGAGACCAGAGAGACCAGAGGTACCAGAGACCAGACACCAGACCAGAGAGACCAGGGGGACCAGAGAGACCAGGGGGACCAGAGGTACCAGGGGGACCAGACACCAGACACCAGACCAGAGAGACCAGGGGGACCAGAGAGACCAGGGGACCAGAGAGACCAGAGGTACCAGAGACCAGACACCAGACACCAGACCAGAGAGACCAGGGGGACCAGAGAGACCAGGGGGACCAGAGGTACCAGGGGGACCAGACACCAGACCAGAGAAACCAGGGGGACCAGAGAGACCAGGGGGACCAGAGACCAGAGAGACCATTTTACTGCATTTGGAGAGGTAGTGTGCTCAATTTAGATCTATGCTCTTACGTTTTGAGACTCGGGGTGACCTTCACAGCCTCACGTCTCACTGGACTGGATCTGAGTAGACTAGATTGAAGTGGAGGATTATTCAACCATGTCACGTTAATTCCATAGAACGACAAGGATTAGCCCTATCAAATCAAGTGGAACTTACTTTAAGATCATACTTCAATGTCCAAACAAGGAATTAGATCAAGAAAATAAATAAATAAATCACTAGCTAGCGCTTAATAACAAAGTCAGGAGAGGCTTTCTGTTGGCCGTGTAGATGACAGAGGAATAGATGAGTCATTCCTTATGTTAAATTACAGGAACAGCTAGTATTGATAAGCATAACAAACAAAACAATATAAATACTGTTTCTATGTTTTAACAAAAGACAAGACATGCCCCCAGTAGAGCCCTGTCATACTGAGCGATCTATGTCACAAGCTTCATTTAATAAAGCTCTTCGTTTCGACGATGTTGCGTACCGATGATTGAAAAACAGACTTGATGATATAAGCTTTTCACATAGCATAATAACATGCGGTATACTATCTAACCACCTACCGCATTAGAAATATGTCAGACAACATGTGGTATACTATCTAACCACACCTACCGCATTAGAAATATGTCAGACAACATGTAGTATACTATCTAGCCACACCTACCGCATTAGAAATATGTGAGACAACATGTGGTATACTATCTAACCACACCTACCGCATTAGAAATATGTCAGACAACATGTGGTATACTATCTAACCACCACCTACCGCATTAGAAATGTCAGACAACATGTGGTATACTATCTAAACCACCTACCGCATTAGAAATATGTCAGACAACATGTGGTATACTATCTAACCACACCTACCGCATTAGAAATATGTCAGACAACATGTGGTATACTATCTAACCACACCTACCGCATTAGAAATATGTCAGACAACATGTGGTATACTATCTAACCACACCTACCGCATTAGAAATATGTCAGACAACATATGGTATACTATCTAACCACACCTACCGCATTAGAAATATGTCAGACAACATGTGGTATACTATCTAACCACCTACCGCATTAGAAATATGTCAGACAATATGTGGTATACTATCTAACCACCTACCGCATTAGAAATATGTCAGACAACATGTGGTATACTATCTAACCACCACCTACCGCATTAGAAATGTCAGACAACATGTGGTATACTATCTAACCACACCTACCACATTAGAAATATGTCAGACAACATGTGGTATACTATCTAACCACCACCCACCGCATTAGAAACATGTCAGACAACATGTGGTATACTTTCTAACCACACCTACCGCATTAGAAATATGTCAGACAACATGTAGTATACTATCTAACCACACCTACCGCATTAGAAACATGTCAGACAACATGTGGTATACTATCTAACCACACCTACCGCATTAGAAATATGTCAGACAACATGTGGTATACTATCTAACCACACCTACCGCATTAGAAATATGTCAGACAACATGTGGTATACTATCTAACCACACCTACCGCATTAGAAATATGTCAGACAACATGTGGTATACTATCTAACCACCACCTACCGCATTAGAAATATGTCAGACAACATGTGGTATACTATCTAACAACCTACCGCATTAGAAATATGTCAGACAACATGTGGTATACTCTCTAACCACACCTACCGCATTAGAAATATGTCAGACAACATGTGGTATACTATCTAACCACACCTACCGCAATAGAAATATGTCAGACAACATGTGGTATACTATCTAATCACCAACTACCGCATTAGAAATATGTCAGACAACATGTGGTATACTATCTAACCACCACCTACCGCATTAGAAATGTCAGACAACATGTGGTATACTATCTAACCACACCTACCGCATTAGAAATATGTCAGACAACATGTGGTATACTATCTAACCACCACCTACCGCATTAGAAATATGTCAGACAACATGTGGTATACTCTCTAACCACACCTACCGCATTAGAAATATGTCAGACAACATGTGGTATACTATCTAACCACCTACCGCATTAGAAATATGTCAGACAACATGTGGTATACTATCTAACCACACCTACCGCATTAGAAATGTCAGACAACATGTGGTATACTATCTAACCACCACCTACCGCATTAGAAATATGTCAGACAACATGTGGTATACTATCTAACCACCACCTACCGCATTAGAAATATGTCAGACAACATGTGGTATACTATCTAACCACACCTACCGCATTAGAAATATGTCAGACAACATGTGGTATACTATCTAACCACACCTACCGCATTAGAAATATGTCAGACAACATGTAGTATACTATCTAACCACACCTACCGCATTAGAAATATGTGAGACAACATGTGGTATACTTTCTAACCACACCTGCCGCATTTGAAATATGTCAGACAACATGTGGTATACTTTCTAACCACACCTACCGCATTAGAAATATGTCAGACAACATGTGGTATACTATCTAACCACACCTACCGCATTAGAAATATGTCAGACAACATGTGGTATACTATCTAACCACACCTACCGCATTAGAAATATGTCAGACAACATGTGGTATACTATCTAACCACACCTACCGCATTAGAAATATGTCAGACAACATGTGGTATACTATCTAACCACACCTACCGCATTAGAAATATGTCAGACAACATGTGGTATACTATCTAACCACCTACCGCATTAGAAATATGTCAGACAACATGTGGTATACTATCTAACCACACCTACCGCATTAGAAATATGTCAGACAACATGTGGTATACTATCTAACCACACCTACCGCATTAGAAATATGTCAGACAACATGTGGTATACTATCTAACCCACCTACCGCATTAGAAATATGTCAGACAACATGTGGTATACTATCTAACCACCTACCGCATTAGAAATGTCAGACAACATGTGGTATACTATCTAACCACACCTACCGCATTAGAAATATGTCAGACAACATGTGGTATACTATCTAACCACCACCTACCGCATTAGAAATATGTCAGACAACATGTGGTATACTATCTAACCACACCTACCGCATTAGAAATATGTCAGACAACATGTGGTATACTATCTAACCACACCTACCGCATTAGAAACATGTCAGACAACATGTGGTATACTATCTAACCACACCTACCGCATTAGAAATATGTCAGACAACATGTGGTATACTATCTAACCACACCTACCGCATTAGAAATATGTCAGACAACATGTGGTATACTATCTAACCACCTACCGCATTAGAAATATGTCAGACAACATGTGGTATACTATCTAACCACCACCTACCGCATTAGAAATATGTCAGACAACATGTGGTATACTATCTAACCACACCTACCGCATTAGAAATATGTCAGACAACATGTGGTATACTATCTAACCACACCTACCGCATTAGAAATATGTCAGACAACATGTGGTATACTATCTAACCACACCTACCGCATTAGAAATATGTCAGACAACATGTGGTATACTATCTAACCACACCTACCGCATTAGAAATATGTCAGACAACATGTGGTATACTATCTAACCACCACCTACCGCATTAGAAATATGTCAGACAACATTCGGTATACTATCTAACCACCACCTACCGCATTAGAAATGTCAGACAACAGGTGGTATACTATCTAACCACACCTACTGCATTAGAAATATGTCAGACAACATGTGGTATACTATCTAACCACCACCTACCGCATTAGAAATATGTCAGACAACATGTGGTATACTCTCTAACCACACCTACCGCATTAGAAATATGTCAGACAACATGTGGTATACTATCTAACCACCTACCGCATTAGAAATATGTCAGACAACATGTGGTATACTATCTAACCACACCTACCGCATTAGAAATATGTCAGACAACATGTGGTATACTATCTAACCACCACCTACCGCATTAGAAATATGTCAGACAACATGTGGTATACTATCTAACCACCACCTACCGCATTAGAAATATGTCAGACAACATGTGGTATACTATCTAACCACACCTACCGCATTAGAAATATGTCAGACAACATGTGGTATACTATCTAACCACACCTACCGCATTAGAAATATGTCAGACAACATGTGGTATACTATCTAACCACACCTACCGCATTAGAAATATGTCAGACAACATGTGGTATACTATCTAACCACACCTACCGCATTAGAAACATGTCAGACAACATGTGGTATACTATCTAACCACACCTACCGCATTAGAAATATGTCAGACAACATGTGGTATACTATCTAACCACACCTACCGCATTAGAAATATGTCAGACAACATGTGGTATACTATCTAACCACCACCTACCGCATTAGAAATATGTCAGACAACATGTGGTATACTATCTAACCACACCTACCGCATTAGAAATATGTCAGACAACATGTGGTATACTATCTAACCACACCTACCGCATTAGAAATATGTCAGACAACATGTGGTATACTATCTAACCACACCTACCGCATTAGAAATATGTCAGACAACATGTGGTATACTATCTAACCACCACCTACCGCATTAGAAATATGTCAGACAACATGTGGTATACTCTCTAACCACACCTACCGCATTAGAAATATGTCAGACAACATGTGGTATACTATCTAACCACACCTACCGCATTAGAAATATGTCAGACAACATGTGGTATACTATCTAACCACACCTACCGCATTAGAAATATGTCAGACAACATGTGGTATACTATCTAACCACACCTACCGCATTAGAAATATGTCAGACAACATGTGGTATACTATCTAACCACACCTACCGCATTAGAAATATGTCAGACAACATGTGGTATACTATCTAACCACACCTACCGCATTAGAAATATGTCAGACAACATGTGGTATACTATCTAACCACACCTACCGCATTAGAAATATGTCAGACAACATGTGGTATACTATCTAACCACACCTACCGCATTAGAAATATGTCAGACAACATGTGGTATACTATCTAACCACACCTACCGCATTAGAAATATGTCAGACAACATGTGGTATACTATCTAACCACACCTACCGCATTAGAAATATGTCAGACAACATGTGGTATACTATCTAACCACACCTACCGCATTAGAAATATGTCAGACAACATGTGGTATACTATCTAACCACCACCTACCGCATTAGAAACATGTCAGACAACATGTGGTATACTATCTAACCACCACCTACCGCATTAGAAATATGTCAGACAACATGTGGTATACTATCTAACCACACCTACCGCATTAGAAATATGTCAGACAACATGTGGTATACTATCTAACCACACCTACCGCATTAGAAATATGTCAGACAACATGTGGTATACTATCTAACCACACCTACCGCATTAGAAATATGTCAGACAACATGTGGTATACTATCTAACCACCACCTACCGCATTAGAAATATGTCAGACAACATGTGGTATACTATCTAACCACACCTACCGCATTAGAAATATGTCAGACAACATGTGGTATACTATCTAACCACACCTACCGCATTAGAAATATGTCAGACAACATGTGGTATACTATCTAACCACACCTACCGCATTAGAAATATGTCAGACAACATGTGGTATACTATCTAACCACACCTACCGCATTAGAAATATGTCAGACAACATGTGGTATACTATCTAACCACACCTACCGCATTAGAAATATGTCAGACAACATGTGGTATACTATCTAACCACACCTACCGCATTAGAAATATGTCAGACAACATGTGGTATACTATCTAACCACACCTACCGCATTAGAAATATGTCAGACAACATGTGGTATACTATCTAACCACACCTACCGCATTAGAAATATGTCAGACAACATGTGGTATACTATCTAACCACACCTACCGCATTAGAAATATGTCAGACAACATGTGGTATACTATCTAACCACACCTACCGCATTAGAAATATGTCAGACAACATGTGGTATACTATCTAACCACACCTACCGCATTAGAAATATGTCAGACAACATGTGGTATACTATCTAACCACACCTACCGCATTAGAAATATGTCAGACAACATGTGGTATACTATCTAACCACACCTACCGCATTAGAAATATGTCAGACAACATGTGGTATACTATCTAACCACACCTACCGCATTAGAAATATGTCAGACAACATGTGGTATACTATCTAACCACACCTACCGCATTAGAAATATGTCAGACAACATGTGGTATACTATCTAACCACACCTACCGCATTAGAAATATGTCAGACAACATGTGGTATACTATCTAACCACACCTACCGCATTAGAAATAGAAATATGTCAGACAACATGTGGTATACTATCTAACCACACCTACCGCATTAGAAATATGTCAGACAACATGTGGTATACTATCTAACCACACCTACCGCATTAGACAAATATGTCAGACAACATGTGGTATACTATCTAACCACCACCTACCGCATTAGAAATATGTCAGACAACATGTGGTATACTATCTAACCACACCTACCGCATTAGAAATATGTCAGACAACATGTGGTATACTATCTAACCACACCTACCGCATTAGAAATATGTCAGACAACATGTGGTATACTATCTAACCACACCTACCGCATTAGAAATATGTCAGACAACATGTGGTATACTATCTAACCACACCTACCGCATTAGAAATATGTCAGACAACATGTGGTATACTATCTAACCACACCTACCGCATTAGAAATATGTCAGACAACATGTGGTATACTATCTAACCACACCTACCGCATTAGAAATAAATATGTCTAGACAACATGTGGTATACATATCTAACCACCACCTACCGCATTAGAAATATGTCAGACAACATGTGGTATACTATCTAACCACACCTACCGCATTAGAAATATGTCAGACAACATGTGGTATACTATCTAACCACACCTACCGCATTAGAAATATGTCAGACAACATGTGGTATACTATCTAACCACACCTACCGCATTAGAAATATGTCAGACAACATGTGGTATACTATCTAACCACACCTACCGCATTAGAAATATGTCAGACAACATGTGGTATACTATCTAACCACACCTACCGCATTAGAAATATGTCAGACAACATGTGGTATACTATCTAACCACACCTACCGCATTAGAAATATGTCAGACAACATGTGGTATACTACTATCTAACCACACCTACCGCATTAGAAATATGTCAGACAACATGTGGTATACTATCTAACCACACCTACCGCATTAGAAATATGTCAGACAACATGTGGTATACTATCTAACCACACCTACCGCATTAGAAATATGTCAGACAACATGTGGTATACTATCTAACCACACCTACCGCATTAGAAATATGTCAGACAACATGTGGTATACTATCTAACCACACCTACCGCATTAGAAATATGTCAGACAACATGTGGTATACTATCTAACCACACCTACCGCATTAGAAATATGTCAGACAACATGTGGTATACTATCTAACCACACCTACCGCATTAGAAATATGTCAGACAACATGTGGTATACTATCTAACCACACCTACCGCATTAGAAATATGTCAGACAACATGTGGTATACTATCTAACCACACCTACCGCATTAGAAATATGTCAGACAACATGTGGTATACTATCTAACCACACCTACCGCATTAGAAATATGTCAGACAACATGTGGTATACTATCTAACCACACCTACCGCATTAGAAATATGTCAGACAACATGTGGTATACTATCTAACCACCACCTACCGCATTAGAAATATGTCAGACAACATGTGGTATACTATCTAACCACACCTACCGCATTAGAAATATGTCAGACAACATGTGGTATACTATCTAACCACACCTACCGCATTAGAAATATGTCAGACAACATGTGGTATACTATCTAACCACACCTACCGCATTAGAAATATGTCAGACAACATGTGGTATACTATCTAACCACACCTACCGCATTAGAAATATGTCAGACAACATGTGGTATACTATCTAACCACACCTACCGCATTAGAAATATGTCAGACAACATGTGGTATACTATCTAACCACACCTACCGCATTAGAAATATGTCAGACAACATGTGGTATACTATCTACACCACACCTAACCACACCGCATTAGAAATATGTCAGACAACATGTGGTATACTATCTAACCACACCTACCGCATTAGAAATATGTCAGACAACATGTGGTATACTATCTAACCACACCTACCGCATTAGAAATATGTCAGACAACATGTGGTATACTATCTAACCACACCTACCGCATTAGAAATATGTCAGACAACATGTGGTATACTATCTAACCACACCTACCGCATTAGAAATATGTCAGACAACATGTGGTATACTATCTAACCACACCTACCGCATTAGAAATATGTCAGACAACATGTGGTATACTATCTAACCACACCATTAGAAATATGTCAGACAACATGGTATACTATCTAACCACACCTACCGCATTAGAAATATGTCAGACAACATGTGGTATACTATCTAACCACACCTACCGCATTAGAAATATGTCAGACAACATGTGGTATACTATCTAACCACACCTACCGCATTAGAAATATGTCAGACAACATGTGGTATACTATCTAACCACACCTACCGCATTAGAAATATGTCAGACAACATGTGGTATACTATCTAACCACACCTACCGCATTAGAAATATGTCAGACAACATGTGGTATACTATCTAACCACACCTACCGCATTAGAAATATGTCAGACAACATGTGGTATACTATCTAACCACACCTACCGCATTAGAAATATGTCAGACAACATGTGGTATACTATCTAACCACACCTACCGCATTAGAAATATGTCAGACAACATGTGGTATACTATCTAACCACACCTACCGCATTAGAAATATGTCAGACAACATGTGGTATACTATCTAACCACACCTACCGCATTAGAAACATGTCAGACAACATGTGGTATACTATCTAACCACACCTACCGCATTAGAAATATGTCAGACAACATGTGGTATACTATCTAACCACACCTACCGCATTAGAAATATGTCAGACAACATGTGGTATACTATCTAACCACACCTACCGCATTAGAAATATGTCAGACAACATGTGGTATACTATCTAACCACACCTACCGCATTAGAAATATGTCAGACAACATGTGGTAACCACACCACACCTACCGCATTAGAAATATGTCAGACAACATGTGGTATACTATCTAACCACACCTACCGCATTAGAAATATGTCAGACAACATGTGGTATACTATCTAACCACACCTACCGCATTAGAAATATGTCAGACAACATGTGGTATACTATCTAACCACACCTACCGCATTAGAAATATGTCAGACAACATGTGGTATACTATCTAACCACACCTACCGCATTAGAAATATGTCAGACAACATGTGGTATACTATCTAACTAACCACCAAATATGTCAGACAACATGTGGTATACTATCTAATTACCGCATTAGAAATATGTCAGACAACATGTGGTATACTATCTAACCACACCTACCGCATTAGAAATATGTCAGACAACATGTGGTATACTATCTAACCACACCTACCGCATTAGAAATATGTCAGACAACATGTGGTATACTATCTAACCACACCTACCGCATTAGAAATATGTCAGACAACATGTGGTATACTATCTAACCACACCTACCGCATTAGAAATATGTCAGACAACATGTGGTATACTATCTAACCACACCTACCGCATTAGAAATATGTCAGACAACATGTGGTATACTATCTAACCACACCTACCGCATTAGAAATATGTCAGACAACATGTGGTATACTATCTAACCACACCTACCGCATTAGAAATATGTCAGACAACATGTGGTATACTATCTAACCACACCTACCGCATTAGAAATATGTCAGACAACATGTGGTATACTATCTAACCACACCTACCGCATTAGAAATATGTCAGACAACATGTGGTATACTATCTAACCACACCTACCGCATTAGAAATATGTCAGACAACATGTGGTATACTATCTAACCACACCTACCGCATTAGAAATATGTCAGACAACATGTGGTATACTATCTAACCACACCTACCGCATTAGAAATATGTCAGACAACATGTGGTATACTATCTAACCACACCTACCGCATTAGAAATATGTCAGACAACATGTGGTATACTATCTAACCACACCTACCGCATTAGAAATATGTCAGACAACATGTGGTATACTATCTAACCACCACCTACCGCATTAGAAATATGTCAGACAACATGTGGTATACTATCTAACCACACCTACCGCATTAGAAATATGTCAGACAACATGTGGTATACTATCTAACCACACCTACCGCATTAGAAATATGTCAGACAACATGTGGTATACTATCTAACCACACCTACCGCATTAGAAATATGTCAGACAACATGTGGTATACTATCTAACCACACCTACCGCATTAGAAATATGTCAGACAACATGTGGTATACTATCTAACCACACCTCAGACAACGCTATTAACCACACCTAAATTAGAAATATGTCAGACAACATGTGGTATACTATCTAACCACACCTACCGCATTAGAAATATGTCAGACAACATGTGGTATACTATCTAACCACACCTACCGCATTAGAAATATGTCAGACAACATGTGGTATACTATCTAACCACACCTACCGCATTAGAAATATGTCAGACAACATGTGGTATACTATCTAACCACACCTACCGCATTAGAAATATGTCAGACAACATGTGGTATACTATCTAACCACACCTACCGCATTAGAAATATGTCAGACAACATGTGGTATACTATCTAACCACACCTACCGCATTAGAAATATGTCAGACAACATGTGGTATACTATCTAACCACACCTACCACACCTAGCATTAGAAATATGTCAGACAACATGTGGTATACTATCTAACCACACCTACCGCATTAGAAATATGTCAGACAACATGTGGTATACTATCTAACCACACCTACCGCATTAGAAATATGTCAGACAACATGTGGTATACTATCTAACCACACCTACCGCATTAGAATTAGACAACATATGTAACCACAGCATTAGAAATATGTCAGACAACATGTGGTATACTATCTAACCACACCTACCGCATTAGAAATATGTCAGACAACATGTGGTATACTATCTAACCACACCTACCGCATTAGAAATATGTCAGACAACATGTGGTATACTATCTAACCACACCTACCGCATTAGAAATATGTCAGACAACATGTGGTATACTATCTAACCACACCTACCGCATTAGAAATATGTCAGACAACATGTGGTATACTATCTAACCACACCTACCGCATTAGAAATATGTCAGACAACATGTGGTATACTATCTAACCACACCTACCGCATTAGAAATATGTCAGACAACATGTGGTATACTATCTAACCACACCTACCGCATTAGAAATATGTCAGACAACATGTGGTATACTATCTAACCACACCTACCGCATTAGAAATATGTCAGACAACATGTGGTATACTATCTAACCACACCTACCGCATTAGAAATATGTCAGACAACATGTGGTATACTATCTAACCACACCTACCGCATTAGAAATATGTCAGACAACATGTGGTATACTATCTAACCACACCTACCGCATTAGAAATATGTCAGACAACATGTGGTATACTATCTAACCACACCTACCGCATTAGAAATATGTCAGACAACATGTGGTATACTATCTAACCACACCTACCGCATTAGAAATATGTCAGACAACATGTGGTATACTATCTAACCACACCTACCGCATTAGAAATATGTCAGACAACATGTGGTATACTATCTAACCACACCTACCGCATTAGAAATATGTCAGACAACATGTGGTATACTATCTAACCACACCTACCGCATTAGAAATATGTCAGACAACATGTGGTATACTATCTAACCACACCTACCGCATTAGAAATATGTCAGACAACATGTGGTATACTATCTAACCACACCTACCGCATTAGAAATATGTCAGACAACATGTGGTATACTATCTAACCACACCTACCGCATTAGAAATATGTCAGACAACATGTGGTATACTATCTAACCACACCTACCGCATTAGAAATATGTCAGACAACATGTGGTATACTATCTAACCACACCTACCGCATTAGAAATATGTCAGACAACATGTGGTATACTATCTAACCACACCTACCGCATTAGAAATGTCAGACAACATGGTATACTATCTCACCTACCGCATTAGAAATATGTCAACATGTGGTATACTATCTAACCACACCTACCGCATAGAAATATGAGACAAATATGTATACTATCTAACCACACCTCAGACAGACAACATGTGGTATACTATCTAACCACACCTACCGCATTAGAAATATGTCAGACAACATGTGGTATACTATCTAACCACACCTACCGCATTAGAAATATGTCAGACAACATGTGGTATACTATCTAACCACACCTACCGCATTAGAAATATGTCAGACAACATGTGGTATACTATCTAACCACACCTACCGCATTAGAAATATGTCAGACAACATATGTCTAAGACAACATGTGGTATACTATCTAACCACACCTACCGCATTAGAAATATGTCAGACAACATGTGGTATACTATCTAACCACACCTACCGCATTAGAAATATGTCAGACAACATGTGGTATACTATCTAACCACACCTACCGCATTAGAAATATGTCAGACAACATGTGGTATACTATCTAACCACACCTACCGCATTAGAAATATGTCAGACAACATGTGGTATACTATCTAACCACACCTACCGCATTAGAAATATGTCAGACAACATGTGGTATACTATCTAACCACACCTACCGCATTAGAAATATGTCAGACAACATGTGGTATACTATCTAACCACACCTACCGCATTAGAAATATGTCAGACAACATGTGGTATACTATCTACCACCACCTACGCATTAGAAACATGTCAGACAACGCATCTAACCAGCATTAAATATGTCAGACAACATGTGGTATACTATCTAACCACACCTACCGCATTAGAAATATGTCAGACAACATGTGGTATACTATCTAACCACACCTACCGCATTAGAAATATGTCAGACAACATGTGGTATACTATCTAACCACACCTACCGCATTAGAAATATGTCAGACAACATGTGGTATACTATCTAACCACACCTACCGCATTAGAAATATGTCAGACAACATGTGGTATACTATCTAACCACACCTACCGCATTAGAAATATGTCAGACAACATGTGGTATACTATCTAACCACACCTACCGCATTAGAAATATGTCAGACAACATGTGGTATACTATCTAACCACACCTACCGCATTAGAAATATGTCAGACAACATGTGGTATACTATCTAACCACACCTACCGCATTGTCAGACAACAGAAATATGTCAGACAACATGTGGTATACTATCTAACCACACCTACCGCATTAGAAATATGTCAGACAACATGTGGTATACTATCTAACCACACCTACCGCATTAGAAATATGTCAGACAACATGTGGTATACTATCTAACCACACCTACCGCATTAGAAATATGTCAGACAACATGTGGTATACTATCTAACCACACCTACCGCATTAGAAATATGTCAGACAACATGTGGTATACTATCTAACCACACCTACCGCATTAGAAATATGTCAGACAACATGTGGTATACTATCTAACCACACCTACCGCATTAGAAATATGTCAGACAACATGTGGGTATACTATCTAACCACACCTAACCACACCGCATTAGAAATATGTCAGACAACATGTGGTATACTATCTAACCACACCTACCGCATTAGAAATATGTCAGACAACATGTGGTATACTATCTAACCACACCTACCGCATTAGAAATATGTCAGACAACATGTGGTATACTATCTAACCACACCTACCGCATTAGAAATATGTCAGACAACATGTGGTATACTATCTAACCACACCTACCGCATTAGAAATATGTCAGACAACATGTGGTATACTATCTAACCACACCTACCGCATTAGAAATATGTCAGACAACATGTGGTATACTATCTAACCACACCTACCGCATAGAAACATGTCAGACAACATGTGGTAAATATCTAACCACACCTACCGCATTAGAAATATGTCAGACAACATGTGGTATACTATCTAACCACACCTACCGCATTAGAAATATGTCAGACAACATGTGGTATACTATCTAACCACACCTACCGCATTAGAAATATGTCAGACAACATGTGGTATACTATCTAACCACACCTACCGCATTAGAAACATGTCAGACAACATGTGGTATACTATCTAACCACACCTACCGCATTAGAAATATGTCAGACAACATGTGGTATACTATCTAACCACACCTACCGCATTAGAAATATGTCAGACAACATGTGGTATACTATCTAACCACACCTACCGCATTAGAAATATGTCAGACAACATGTGGTATACTATCTAACCACACCTACCGCATTAGAAATATGTCAGACAACATGTGGTATACTATCTAACCACACCTACCGCATTAGAAATATGTCAGACAACATGTGGTATACTATCTAACCACACCTACCGCATTAGAAATATGTCAGACAACATGTGGTATACTATCTAACCACACCTACCGCATTAGAAATATGTCAGACAACATGTGGTATACTATCTAACCACACCTACCGCATTAGAAATATGTCAGACAACACATCTAACCACACCTACCGCATTAGAAATATGTCAGACAACATGTGGTATACTATCTAACCACACCTACCGCATTAGAAATATGTCAGACAACATGTGGTATACTATCTAACCACACCTACCGCATTAGAAATATGTCAGACAACATGTGGTATACTATCTAACCACACCTACCGCATTAGAAATATGTCAGACAACATGTGGTATACTATCTAACCACACCTACCGCATTAGAAATATGTCAGACAACATGTGGTATACTATATCTAACCACACCTACCGCATTAGAAATATGTCAGACAACATGTGGTATACTATCTAACCACACCTACCGCATTAGAAATATGTCAGACAACATGTGGTATACTATCTAACCACACCTACCGCATTAGAAATATGTCAGACAACATGTGGTATACTATCTAACCACACCTACCGCATTAGAAATATGTCAGACAACATGTGGTATACTATCTAACCACACCTACCGCATTAGAAATATGTCAGACAACATGTGGTATACTATCTAACCACACCTACCGCATTAGAAATATGTCAGACAACATGTGGTATACTATCTAACCACACCTACCGCATTAGAAATATGTCAGACAACATGTGGTATACTATCTAACCACACCTACCGCATTAGAAATATGTCAGACAACATGTGGTATACTATCTAACCACACCTACCGCATTAGAAACATGTCAGACAACATGTGGTATACTATCTAACCACACCTACCGCATTAGAAATATGTCAGACAACATGTGGTATACTATCTAACCACACCTACCGCATTAGAAATATGTCAGACAACATGTGGTATACTATCTAACCACACCTACCGCATTAGAAATATGTCAGACAACATGTGGTATACTATCTAACCACACCTACCGCATTAGAAATATGTCAGACAACATGTGGTATACTATCTAACCACACCTACCGCATTAGAAATATGTCAGACAACATGTGGTATACTATCTAACCACACCTACCGCATTAGAAATATGTCAGACAACATGTGGTATACTATCTAACCACACCTACCGCATTAGAAATATGTCAGACAACATGTGGTATACTATCTAACCACACCTACCGCATTAGAAATATGTCAGACAACATGTGGTATACTATCTAACCACACCTACCATTAGAAATATTAGAAATGTGGTATTAGACAACATGTGACAACATGTATGCTGTCTAACCACACCTACCGCATGTCAGGTATACTATCTAACCACACCTACCGCATTAGAAATATGTCAGACAACATGTGGTATACTATCTAACCACACCTACCGCATTAGAAATATGTCAGACAACATGTGGTATACTATCTAACCACACCTACCGCATTAGAAATATGTCAGACAACATGTGGTATACTATCTAACCACACCTACCGCATTAGAAATATGTCAGACAACATGTGGTATACTATCTAACCACACCTACCGCATTAGAAATATGTCAGACAACATGTGGTATACTATCTAACCACACCTACCGCATTAGAAATATGTCAGACAACATGTGGTATACTATCTAACCACACCTACCGCATTAGAAATATGTCAGACAACATGTGGTATACTATCTAACCACACCTACCGCATTAGAAATATGTCAGACAACATGTGGTATACTATCTAACCACACCTACCGCATTAGAAATATGTCAGACAACATGTGGTATACTATCTAACCACACCTACCGCATTAGAAATATGTCAGACAACATGTGGTATACTATCTAACCACACCTACCGCATTAGAAATATGTCAGACAACATGTGGTATACTATCTAACCACACCTACCGCATTAGAAATATGTCAGACAACATGTCAGACAACATTAGAAATATGTGTGGTATACTATCTAACCACACCTACCGCATTAGAAATATGTCAGACAACATGTGGTATACTATCTAACCACACCTACCGCATTAGAAATATGTCAGACAACATGTGGTATACTATCTAACCACACCTACCGCATTAGAAATATGTCAGACAACATGTGGTATACTATCTAACCACACCTACCGCATTAGAAATATGTCAGACAACATGTGGTATACTATCTAACCACACCTACCGCATTAGAAATATGTCAGACAACATGTGGTATACTATCTAACCACACCTACCGCATTAGAAATATGTCAGACAACATGTGGTATACTATCTAACCACACCTACCGCATTAGAAACATGTCAGACAACATGTGGTATACTATCTAACCACACCTACCGCATTAGAAATATGTCAGACAACATGTGGTATACTATCTAACCACACCTACCGCATTAGAAATATGTCAGACAACATGTGGTATACTATCTAACCACACCTACCGCATTAGAAATATGTCAGACAACATGTGGTATACTATCTAACCACACTATCATTAGAAACCATGTCAGACACCTCTAACCACATTACCGCATTAGAAATATGTCAGACAACATGTGGTATACTATCTAACCACACCTACCGCATTAGAAATATGTCAGACAACATGTGGTATACTATCTAACCACACCTACCGCATTAGAAATATGTCAGACAACATGTGGTATACTATCTAACCACACCTACCGCATTAGAAATATGTCAGACAACATGTGGTATACTATCTAACCACACCTACCGCATTAGAAATATGTCAGACAACATGTGGTATACTATCTAACCACACCTACCGCATTAGAAATATGTCAGACAACAATACTATAACCACACCTCATGTCAGACAACATGTGGTATACTATCTAACCACACCTACCGCATTAGAAATATGTCAGACAACATGTGGTATACTATCTAACCACACCTACCGCATTAGAAATATGTCAGACAACATGTGGTATACTATCTAACCACACCTACCGCATTAGAAATATGTCAGACAACATGTGGTATACTATCTAACCACACCTACCGCATTAGAAATATGTCAGACAACATGTGGTATACTATCTAACCACACCTACCGCATTAGAAATATGTCAGACAACATGTGGTATACTATCTAACCACACCTACCGCATTAGAAATATGTCAGACAGTATACTATCTAACCACAACATGAAATATGTCAGACAACATGTGGTATACTATCTAACCACACCTACCGCATTATCTAAACATGTCAGACAACATGTGGTATACTATCTAACCACACCTACCGCATTAGAAATATGTCAGACAACATGTGGTATACTATCTAACCACACCTACCGCATTAGAAATATGTCAGACAACATGTGGTATACTATCTAACCACACCTACCGCATTAGAAATATGTCAGACAACATGTGGTATACTATCTAACCACACCTACCGCATTAGAAATATGTCAGACAACATGTGGTATACTATCTAACCACACCTACCGCATTAGAAATATGTCAGACAACATGTGGTATACTATCTAACCACACCTACCGCATTAGAAATATGTCAGACAACATGTGGTATACTATCTAACCACACCTACCGCATTAGAAATATGTCAGACAACATGTGGTATACTATCTAACCACACCTACCGCATTAGAAATATGTCAGACAACATGTGGTATACTATCTAACCACACCTACCGCATTAGAAATATGTCAGACAACATGTGGAAATATGTCAGACAACATGTGGTATACTATCTAACCACACCTACCGCATTAGAAATATGTCAGACAACATGTGGTATACTATCTAACCACACCTACCGCATTAGAAATATGTCAGACAACATGTGGTATACTATCTAACCACACCTACCGCATTAGAAATATGTCAGACAACATGTGGTATACTATCTAACCACACCTACCGCATTAGAAATATGTCAGACAACATGTGGTATACTATCTAACCACACCTACCGCATTAGAAATATGTCAGACAACATGTGGTATACTATCTAACCACACCTACCGCATTAGAAATATGTCAGACAACATGTGGTATACTATCTAACCACACCTACCGCATTAGAAATATGTCAGACAACATGTGGTATACTATCTAACCACACCTACCGCATTAGAAATATGTCAGACAACATGTGGTATACTATCTAACCACACTACCGCATTAGAAATATGTCAGACAACATGTGGTATACTATCTAACCACACCTATTAGAAATATGTCAGACAACATGTGGTATACTATCTAACCACACCTACCGCATTAGAAATATGTCAGACAACATGTGGTATACTATCTAACCACACCTACCGCATTAGAAATATGTCAGACAACATGTGGTATACTATCTAACCACACCTACCGCATTAGAAATATGTCAGACAACATGTGGTATACTATCTAACCACACCTACCGCATTAGAAATATGTCAGACAACATGTGGTATACTATCTAACCACACCTACCGCATTAGAAATATGTCAGACAACATGTGGTATACTATCTAACCACACCTACCGCATTAGAAATATGTCAGACAACATGTGGTATACTATCTAACCACACCTACCGCATTAGAAATATGTCAGACAACATGTGGTATACTATCTAACCACACCTACCGCATTAGAAATATGTCAGACAACATGTGGTATACTATCTAACCACACCTACCGCATTAGAAATATGTCAGACAACATGTGGTATACTATCTAACCACACCTACCGCATTAGAAATATGTCAGACAACATGTGGTATACTATCTAACCACACCTACCGCATTAGAAATATGTCAGACAACATGTGGTATACTATCTAACCACACCTACCGCATTAGAAATATGTCAGACAACATGTGGTATACTATCTAACCACACCTACCGCATTAGAAATATGTCAGACAACATGTGGTATACTATCTAACCACACCTACCGCATTAGAAATATGTCAGACAACATGTGGTATACTATCTAACCACACATTAGAAATATGTCAGACAACTACTATCTAACCACACCTACCGCATTAGAAATATGTCAGACAACATGTGGTATACTATCTAACCACACCTACCGCATTAGAAATATGTCAGACAACATGTGGTATACTATCTAACCACACCTACCGCATTAGAAATATGTCAGACAACATGTGGTATACTATCTAACCACACCTACCGCATTAGAAATATGTCAGACAACATGTGGTATACTATCTAACCACACCTACCGCATTAGAAATATGTCAGACAACATGTGGTATACTATCTAACCACACCTACCGCATTAGAAATATGTCAGACAACATGTGGTATACTATCTAACCACACCTACCGCATTAGAAATATGTCAGACAACATGTGGTATACTATCTAACCACACCTACCGCATTAGAAATATGTCAGACAACATGTGGTATACTATCTAACCACACCTACCGCATTAGAAATATGTCAGACAACATGTGGTATACTATCTAACCACACCTACCGCATTAGAAACATGTCAGACAACATGTGGTATACTATCTAACCACACCTACCGCATTAGAAATATGTCAGACAACATGTGGTATACTATCTAACCACACCTACCGCATTAGAAATATGTCAGACAACATGTGGTATACTATCTAACCACACCTACCGCATTAGAAATATGTCAGACAACATGTGGTATACTATCTAACCACACCTACCGCATTAGAAATATGTCAGACAACATGTGGTATACTATCTAACCACACCTACCGCATTAGAAATATGTCAGACAACATGTGGTATACTATCTAACCACACCTACCGCATTAGAAATATGTCAGACAACATGTGGTATACTATCTAACCACACCTACCGCATTAGAAATATGTCAGACAACATGTGGTATACTATCTAACCACACCTACCGCATTAGAAATATGTCAGACAACATGTGGTATACTATCTAACCACACCTACCGCATTAGAAATATGTCAGACAACATGTGGTATACTATCTAACCACACCTACCGCATTAGAAATATGTCAGACAACATGTGGTATACTATCTAACCACACCTACCGCATTAGAAATATGTCAGACAACATGTGGTATACTATCTAACCACACCTACCGCATTAGAAATATGTCAGACAACATGTGGTATACTATCTAACCACACCTACCGCATTAGAAATATGTCAGACAACATGTGGTATACATGTATCTAACCACCACCTACCGCATTAGAAATATGTCAGACAACATGTGGTATACTATCTAACCACACCTACCGCATTAGAAATATGTCAGACAACATGTGGTATACTATCTAACCACACCTACCGCATTAGAAATATGTCAGACAACATGTGGTATACTATCTAACCACACCTACCGCATTAGAAATATGTCAGACAACATGTGGTATACTATCTAACCACACCTACCGCATTAGAAATATGTCAGACAACATGTGGTATACTATCTAACCACACCTACCGCATTAGAAATATGTCAGACAACATGTGGTATACTATCTAACCACACCTACCGCATTAGAAATATGTCAGACAACATGTGGTATACTATCTAACCACACCTACCGCATTAGAAATATGTCAGACAACATGTGGTATACTATCTAACCACACCTACCGCATTAGAAATATGTCAGACAACATGTGGTATACTATCTAACCACACCTACCGCATTAGAAATATGTCAGACAACATGTGGTATACTATCTAACCACACCTACCGCATTAGAAATATGTCAGACAACATGTGGTATACTATCTAACCACACCTACCGCATTAGAAATATGTCAGACAACATGTGGTATACTATCTAACCACACCTACCGCATTAGAAATATGTCAGACAACATGTGGTATACTATCTAACCACACCTACCGCATTAGAAATATGTCAGACAACATGTGGTATACTATCTAACCACACCTACCGCATTAGAAATATGTCAGACAACATGTGGTATACTATCTAACCACACCTACCGCATTAGAAATATGTCAGACAACATGTGGTATACTATCTAACCACACCTACCGCATTAGAAATATGTCAGACAACATGTGGTATACTATCTAACCACACCTACCGCATTAGAAATATGTCAGACAACATGTGGTATACTATCTAACCACACCTACCGCATTAGAAATATGTCAGACAACATGTGGTATACTATCTAACCACACCTACCGCATTAGAAATATGTCAGACAACATGTGGTATAACCACACCTACCGCATTATGTCAGACAACATGTGGTATACTATCTAACCACCTACCGCATTAGAAATATGTCAGACAACATGTGGTATACTATCTAACCACACCTACCGCATTAGAAATATGTCAGACAACATGTGGTATACTATCTAACCACACCTACCGCATTAGAAATATGTCAGACAACATGTGGTATACTATCTAACCACACCTACCGCATTAGAAATATGTCAGACAACATGTGGTATACTATCTAACCACACCTACCGCATTAGAAATATGTCAGACAACATGTGGTATACTATCTAACCACACCTACCGCATTAGAAATATGTCAGACAACATGTGGTATACTATCTAACCACACCTACCGCATTAGAAATATGTCAGACAACATGTGGTATACTATCTAACCACACCTACCGCATTAGAAATATGTCAGACAACATGTGGTATACTATCTAACCACACCTACCGCATTAGAAATATGTCAGACAACATGTGGTATACTATCTAACCACACCTACCGCATTAGAAATATGTCAGACAACATGTGGTATACTATCTAACCACACCTACCGCATTAGAAATATGTCAGACAACATGTGGTATACTATCTAACCACACCTACCGCATTAGAAATATGTCAGACAACATGTGGTATACTATCTAACCACACCTACCGCATTAGAAATATGTCAGACAACATGTGGTATACTATCTAACCACACCTACCGCATTAGAAATATGTCAGACAACATGTGGTATACTATCTAACCACACCTACCGCATTAGAAATATGTCAGACAACATGTGGTATACTATCTAACCACACCTACCGCATTAGAAATATGTCAGACAACATGTGGTATACTATCTAACCACACCTACCGCATTAGAAATATGTCAGACAACATGTGGTATACTATCTAACCACACCTACCGCATTAGAAATATGTCAGACAACATGTGGTATACTATCTAACCACACCTACCGCATTAGAAATATGTCAGACAACATGTGGTATGTGGTAGAAATACTGTCAGACAACCATCTAACCACCTACCGCATTAGAAATATGTCAGACAACATGTGGTATACTATAACCACACCTACCGCATTAGAAATATGTCAGACAACTAACCACACCTACCGCATTAGAAATATGTCAGACAACATGTGGTATACTATCTAACCACACCTACCGCATTAGAAATATGTCAGACAACATGTGGAAATATACTATCTAACCACACCTACCGCATTAGAAATATGTCAGACAACATGTGGTATACTATCTAACCACACCTACCGCATTAGAAACATGTCAGACAACATGTGGTATACTATCTAACCACACCTACCGCATTAGAAATATGTCAGACAACATGTGGTATACTATCTAACCACACCTACCGCATTAGAAATATGTCAGACAACATGTGGTATACGATCTAACCACACCTACCGCATTAGAAATATGTCAGACAACATGTGGTATACTTTCTAACCACACCTACCGCATTAGAAATATGTCAGACAACATGTGGTATACTATCTAACCACACCTACCGCATTAGAAATATGTCAGACAACATGTGGTATACTATCTAACCACACCTACCGCATTAGAAATATGTCAGACAACATGTGGTATACTCTCTAACCACACCTACCGCATTAGAAATATGTCAGACAACATGTGGTATACTATCTAACCACACCTACCGCATTAGAAATATGTCAGACAACATGTGGTATACTATCTAACCACACCTACCGCATTAGAAATATGTCAGACAACATGTGGTATACTATCTAACCACACCTACCGCATTAGAAATATGTCAGACAACATGTGGTATACTATCTAACCACACCTACCGCATTAGAAATATGTCAGACAACATGTGGTATACTATCTAACCACACCTACCGCATTAGAAATATGTCAGACAACATGTGGTATACTATCTAACCACACCTACCGCATTAGAAATATGTCAGACAACATGTGGTATACTATCTAACCACACCTACCGCATTAGAAATATGTCAGACAACATGTGGTATACTATCTAACCACACCTACCGCATTAGAAACATGTCAGACAACATGTGGTATACTATCTAACCACACCTACCGCATTAGAAATATGTCAGACAACATGTGGTATACTATCTAACCACACCTACCGCATTAGAAATATGTCAGACAACATGTGGTCTAACCACATACTATGTCAGACAACATGTAGTATACATCTAACCACACCCGCATTAGAAATATGTCAGACAACATGTGGTATACTATCTAACCACACCTACCGCATTAGAAATATGTCAGACAACATGTGGTATACTATCTAACCACACCTACCGCATTAGAAACATGTCAGACAACATGTGGTATACTATCTAACCACACCTACCGCATTAGAAACATGTCAGACAACATGTGGTATACTATCTAACCACACCTACCGCATTAGAAACATGTCAGACAACATGTGGTATACTATCTAACCACACCTACCGCATTAGAAATATGTCAGACAACATGTGGTATACTATCTAACCACACCTACCGCATTAGAAATATGTCAGACAACATGTGGTATAACCTATCTAACCACACCTACTAACCATTAGAAACATGTCAGACAACATGTGGTACCACACTACCGCATTAGAAATATGTCTAACCACCACACCTACCGCATTAGAAACATGTCAGACAACATGTGGTATACTATCTAACCACACCTACCGCATTAGAAACATGTCAGACAACATGTGGTATACTATCTAACCACACCTACCACATTAGAAATATGTCAGACAACATGTGGTATACTTTCTAACCACACCTACCGCATTAGAAACATGTCAGACAACATGTGGTATACTATCTAACCACACCTACCACATTAGAAATATGTCAGACAACATGTGGTATACTATCTAACCACACCTACCGCATTAGAAACATGTCAGACAACATGTGGTATACTATCTAACCACACCTACCGCATTAGAAATATGTCAGACAACATGTGGTATACTATCTAACCACACCTACCACATTAGAAATATGTCAGACAACATGTGGTATACTATCTAACCACACCTACCGCATTAGAAACATGTCAGACAACATGTGGTATACTATCTAACCACACCTACCGCATTAGAAATATGTCAGACAACATGTGGTATACTATCTAACCACACCTACCGCATTAGAAATATGTCAGACAACATGTGGTATACTATCTAACCACACCTACCGCATTAGAAATATGTCAGACAACATGTGGTATACTATCTAACCACACCTACCGCATTAGAAATATGTCAGACAACATGTGGTATACTATCTAACCACACCTACCGCATTAGAAACATGTCAGACAACATGTGGTATACTATCTAACCACACCTACCGCATTAGAAATATGTCAGACAACATGTGGTATACTATCTAACCACACCTACCGCATTAGAAATATGTCAGACAACATGTGGTATACTATCTAACCACACCTACCGCATTAGAAATATGTCAGACAACATGTGGTATACTATCTAACCACACCTACCGCATTAGAAACACCATGTGGTATACTATCTTACCGCATTAGAAATATGTCAGACAACATGTGGTATACTATCTAACCACACCTACCGCATTAGAAATATGTCAGACAACATGTGGTATACTATCTAACCACACCTACCACATTAGAAATATGTCAGACAACATGTGGTATACTATCTAACCACACCTACCGCATTAGAAATATGTCAGATTGTCGCCATTTAACTCTATTTGCTGTATGTCGCACAAGGTGACATAATATGAGATATACACTTTGATTTGATTTACAGTAAGTGACATTGAACTAATTGTAGCTACTGTAAGCCAAATCAAAGTGCATTTGTCACATGCGCAGGATACAGCTCAGTGAACACTGTATAATGAAATGCTTAGTTTTACATCTTGTAATGCATTGATTCATATATCCTGTTCTCCCAAAAGTCGCTCTCCTCCTCCTCCTCCTCCTACTCATCTTCCTCACCTTCTTCCTCTTTCCTCCTCATCTTCCTCCTGCTCTTCCTCCTCACCTTCCTCACCTTCCTCCTCCTCTTCCTCCTCATCTTCCTCCTCCTCGTCCTCTTCCTCCTCCTCTACCTCCTCCTCTTCCTCCTCATCTTCCTCCTCCTCTTCCTTTTCCTCCTGCTCTTCCTCCTCACCTTCCTCACCTTCCTCTTCCTCTTCCTCCTCATCTTCCTCCTCCTCTTCCTCTTCCTCCTCATCTTCTTCCTCCTCTTCCTCTTCCTCCTGCTCTTCCTCCTCCTCTTCCTCTTCCTCCTGCTCTTCCTCCTCACCTTCTTCACCTTCCTCCTCATCTTCCTCACCTTCCTTCTCTTCCTCTGCCTCTTCCTCCTCATTTTCCTCCCCCTCTTCCTCCTCATTTTCCTCCTCCACCTCCTCCTCCTCCACCTCCTTTGCTCCAGACCTGTTATGTACGTGCTGAGCAGTGAGACAGAAAGTGTTGCTAGCAGCACCTGTGCACTACAGGTGAGGAACAATACAAATGACAGCTCACATCACCAACATAATTTCTGCTCGGCCTCCCTGCCTCCGCAGTGGTCCCCAGAAGGCTGTGAGACAGACGCAGAGGGCAAAGTGTGGAGGGGGGGGGGGGGGACTTTCTTTGGACAGAAAACCTGTCCTTGTGACTAACAATGTGCCCGAACCTGACAAATATATTACCATACTCCGACCTTCTTCTTTGGAAAAAGATAGTTTAACTTATAAGCCAAACATTTTAGAACTGTGAAAGAACTGTTACCATATGTGTATGTACCAGGGGGGTCTTGTAGAATGTGGTCAGACCTCTATGTTCACTCTGACCAAATATAATGTTTGGAGAGGTTTGTGTGACAGCATTTGTCCGTCAATTAGACTGTTTTTTATTCACACACACACACACAGACACACACACACACACACACACACACACACACACACACACACACACACACACACACACACACACACACACACACACACACACACACACACACACACACACACACACACACTGGAGAGGGCTAGTGTTTAGCTTTGTTGATTATTAATTAAAAGCGACAGAGATGGAATGAATGAGAGTCATTATCTAAATGTTTATCCTTGCTCTGTGAATTCATTCCTGCATATCAGATAAACTTATCTTCTCTCCACAGCTGTTTAGTTGGAGGGAATCATTTAGAATGTTTATAGTAATTATCGATCATTCTAGAATGTTGTTTGTTACTTTGTTACTTTGTTAATCTCAAGACACATTCTTTCACTTGGTTTCTATTTGCACATTGCTGTAATTATTTTGATTATTATAAATATACTAGATGATGCCCATACAGCGGATAATCTATAATATTCACTGCTGAAATATTTATTTGGGATAATAGTTTTTATTAGGACAAGCACAGTGCAGATGTCATCAGTAATTATGTAAAAGCAATTAAGATATTACTTATAGCATGGCAGTTGATTTCCCTCAATTATTCTATAAATGTACAATCACTCAATCCAGACAAAAATCAGAGTAGAATAGATTTTGGCTATAATTATGAAAATAGCATAGCATTGTGCCCATGTGATTGTCTCAAACTCAGCTGTAACATTGTATTCAGAATGAGAGTTTTTATCATCACATTGGAATGTTCATGAACAATTACAGAAGTTATTCTTGTCTGTGTTAATGACTGCTAATTCTTGCTGAATCGGAAGTTTTGTTTCCATGCTAGAGAGAGAGAGAGAGAGAGAGAGAGAGAGAGAGAGAGAGAGAGAGAGAGAGAGAGAGAGAGAGAGAGGAGCATTAGTTGTAAGCGATAAAATTGTAATTGTAATTGCCAGCAGAAGATGGATAGCCTTTAGATTCAACATGTAATTACTGTGGCCTACAGCTACTGGTGGGCCAAGTTACCGGGTTATTCAGAATGATGTACCACATGCTGTAGCTGGTGGGCCAAGTTAATAACGGGTTAGTCAGAATGATGTACCACATACTGTAGATGGTGGGCCAAGTTAATAACAGGTTAATCAGAATGATGTACCACATACTGTAGCTGGTGGGCCAAGTTAATAACGGGTTAATCAGAATGATGTACCACATACTGTAGCTGGTGGGCCAAGTTAATAACGGGTTATTCAGAATGATGCACCACATACTGTAGCTGGTGGGCCAAGTTACCGGGTTATTCAGAATGATGTACCACATGCTGTAGATGGTGGGCCAAGTTAATAACAGGTTAATCAGAATGATGTACCACATGCTGTAGCTGGTGGGCCAAGTTTACCGGGTTATTCAGAATGATGTACCACATGCTGTAGATGGTGGGCCAAGTTAATAACAGGTTATTCAGAATGATGTACCACATGCTGTAGATGGTGGGCCAAGTTAATAACAGGTTAATCAGAATGATGTACCACATACTGTAGATGGTGGGCCAAGTTAATAACAGATTAATCAGAATGATGTACCACATACTGTAGCTGGTGGGCCAAGTTAATAACGGGTTCATCAGAATGATGCACCACATACTGTAGATGGTGGGCCAAGTTAATAACAGGTTATTCAGAATGATGCACCACATACTGTAGCTGGTGGGCCAAGTTAATAACAGGTTATTCAGAATGATGTACCACATACTGTAGATGGTGGGCCAAGTTAATAACAGGTTAATCAGAATGATGTACCACATACTGCAGCTGGTGGGCCAAGTTAATAACGGGTTAATCACAAAGATGTACCACATACTGTAGATGGTGGGCCAAGTTAATAACAGGTTAATCAGAATGATGTACCACATACTGCAGCTGGTGGGCCAAGTTAATAACGGGTTAATCAGAATGATGTACCACATACTGTAGATGGTGGGCCAAGTTAATAACGGGTTAATCAGAATGATGTACCACATACTGTAGCTGGTGGGCCAAGTTAATAACAGGTTAATCACAAAGATGTACCACATACTGTAGATGGTGGGCCAAGTTAATAACAGGTTAATCAGAATGATGTACCACATACTGTAGCTGGTGGGCCAAGTTAATAACGGGTTAATCAGAATGATGTACCACATACTGTAGATGGTGGGCCAAGTTAATAACGGGTTAATCAGAATGATGTACCACATACTGTAGATGGTGGGCCAAGTTAATAACGGGTTAATCAGAATGATGTACCACATACTGTAGATGGTGGGCCAAGTTAATAACGGGTTAATCAGAATGATGTACCACATACTGTAGCTGGTGGGCCAAGTTAATAACAGGTTAATCAGAATGATGTACCACATACTGTAGATGGTGGGCCAAGTTAATAACAGGTTAATCAGAATGATGTACCACATACTGTAGCTGGTGGGCCAAGTTAATAACGGGTTAATCAGAATGATGTACCACATGCTGTAGCTGGTGGGCCAAGTTAATAACGGGTTAGTCAGAATGATGTACCACATACTGTAGATGGTGGGCCAAGTTAATAACAGGTTAATCAGAATGATGTACCACATACTGTAGCTGGTGGGCCAAGTTAATAACGGGTTAATCAGAATGATGTACCACATACTGTAGATGGTGGGCCAAGTTAATAACGGGTTAATCAGAATGATGTACCACATGCTGTAGCTGGTGGGCCAAGTTAATAACGGGTTAGTCAGAATGATGTACCACATACTGTAGATGGTGGGCCAAGTTAATAACAGGTTAATCAGAATGATGTACCACATACTGTAGCTGGTGGGCCAAGTTAATAACGGGTTAATCAGAATGATGTACCACATACTGTAGATGGTGGGCCAAGTTAATAACGGGTTAATCAGAATGATGTACCACATACTGTAGATGGTGGGCCAAGTTAATAACGGGTTAATCAGAATGATGTACCACATACTGTAGATGGTGGGCCAAGTTAATAACGGGTTATTCAGAATGATGTACCACATACTGTAGCTGGTGGGCCAAGTTAATAACAGGTTAATCAGAATGATGTACCACATACTGTAGATGGTGGGCCAAGTTAATAACGGGTTAATCAGAATGATGTACCACATACTGTAGATGGTGGGCCAAGTTAATAACGGGTTAATCAGAATGATGTACCACATACTGTAGATGGTGGGCCAAGTTAATAACGGGTTAATCAGAATGATGTACCACATACTGTAGATGGTGGGCCAAGTTAATAACAGGTTAATCAGAATGATGTATCACATACGGTAGATGGTGGGCCAAGTTAATAACGGGTTAATCAGAATGATGTACCACATACTGTAGATGGTGGGCCAAGTTAATAACAGGTTAATCAGAATGATGTATCACATACGGTAGATGGTGGGCCAAGTTAAATACCATCAAACTACATCAGACATATTCTAGTCATACCGTCCAACTACATCAGACATATTCTAGTCATACCATCCAACTACATCAGACATATTCTAGTCATACCATCCAACTACATCAGACATATTCTAGTCATACCGTCCAACTACATCAGACATATTCTAGTCATACCATCCAACTACATCAGACATATTCTAGTCATACCATCCAACTACATCAGACATATTCTAGTCATACCATCCAACTACATCAGACATATTCTAGTCATACCGTCCAACTACATCAGACATATTCTAGTCATACCATCCAACTACATCAGACATATTCTAGTCATACCATCCAACTACATCAGACATATTCTAGTCATACCGTCCAACTACATCAGACATATTCTAGTCATACCATCCAACTACATCAGACATATTCTAGTCATACCATCCAACTACATCAGACATATTCTAGTCATACCATCCAACTACATCAGACATATTCTAGTCATACCATCCAACTACATCAGACATATTCTAGTCATACCGTCCAACTACATCAGACATATTCTAGTCATACCATCCAACTACATCAGACATATTCTAGTCATACCATCCAACTACATCAGACATATTCTAGTCATACCATCCAACTACATCAGACATATTCTAGTCATACCATCCAACTACATCAGACATATGTTTAGTAAATCTTTGATATCGACTGATGGACACTAATTGACAAATTTCTCTTGCTTTGATATCTGTCAGGGGACGAATTCACAAAGACTCTCTCAGTAGGAGAGTTTATCTATGATCAGGGCCTGTATTCCGCAAAGTGTGAGATCTGATTTAGTTATCCCTTCTAGAGCCCAATGAATAACATTATATGGATGAGGGTTTGATCTGACTACAGTGCTCTGTCTCTCTCTGTGTTTTTTTTTTGTTATACCAAATTATTCTACTCCTGTCTTTCATTTGTGTGTGTGTGTGTATATATGTATGTGTGTGTGTGTGTGTGTGTTTTTTTTAATGGTCCACGGTCCAATGGTTCGGTTCATAATTCTTCTCCTGCTCAGTGAAGCCGGGACAACCCCTTGTGTTCTACCTGATACGCTCTGACACCACTGATCTCAACTCAGCTCCCTCGTACACTGAGAACTGTCTCTGGGGATACAGGGCTCTCAATAGACTTCATAATTACAGCAGGACTCATTGGAACTCACAAATACAGCAAATTAAAGGAAAGGTTAGAAGAGGTATGAGATTGCCTCTGATTGGTCCACACAACAACAGAAGAAATCAACAATGTCTATTCAAAGTGGTAGAATAAGAGACTGAACAGATGTCACCCTTTTCCCCTATATAGAGCACTACAACCCATAGGGTTCTTGTCAAAACTAGTGCACTACGTAGGGAATAGAAAGCTATTTAGGATGCAGATTCAGAATGGTAAAGGCCTGCCCACGTACTGGCACACAGCTTCCAATGGCCCAAACCAGAATGAACAGGAAAGACTAGCGCAGTGATTCTGAAACCTCTTCTCAGGGATCCCCAGACATTTCACTATTTAGTTAACCCTTACCCTAACCCTAACCTTAACTGTTACCCTAACCTTAACCCTTACCCTTATCCTTACCCTAACCCTAACCCTAACCCTAACCCTAACTCTTACCCTAACCTTAACCCTAACCCTGAACCTAATCCTAACCCTAACCTTAACCCTTTTCTTACCCTAACCCTAAACCCTAACCTTAGCTAGCAGTTGCTTATCAAAAGATAGTTTGTTAATAGTTTTACCAGATGGACTATCCAAATATAGTGATCTTCCTTTCCTTAAGATGCCTTTTGTATATCAGTAGTGATCATTTGCTCCATGTATATTTACTCAACGTAGACGTGACGATAATAATCTTGTACATAACGCCCCCACCCCCAGGTATGTCTGTAAGGGAAAAGAACAAAGAAACACCTACTTCTTAAAATACCTGCTGTTCAGGATTTGAATACATGACTACTAATGAATAAAAAGATTCAGGCTTCACTAACGATGGAACAACAAGATAGTTAACTTGGAAAAGAGTCAAACGAGATTTTAAATGGTTGGAGATAATAATAATAACGTTGAGGTGATGAAGTAAAACGTGTTATAACGCTATCACATTATCACATTATCACATTATCACGTTATCACGTTATCACATTATCACATTATCACATTATCACATTATCACATTATCACATTATCACATTATCACATTATCACATTATCACATTATCACATTATCACATTATCACATTATCACATTATCACATTATCACATTATCACATTATCACATTATCACGTTATCACGTTATCACATTATCACATTATCACATTATCACATTATCACATTATCACATTATCACATTATTATCACATTATCACATTATCACATTATCACATTATCACACATTATCACATTATCACATTATCACATTATCACATTATCACATTATAACGAGTCACATTATCACATTATCACATTATCACATTATCACATTATCACATTATCACATTATCACATTATCACATTATCACATTATCACATTATCACGTTATCACATTAGTCACTCTATCACATTATCACATTATCACGTTATCACATTAGTCACTGTATCACATTATCACATTATCACATTATCACATTATCACATTATCACATTATCACATTATCACATTATCACATTATCACATTATCACGTTATCACATTATCACATTATCACATTATCACATTATCACATTATCACATTATCACGTTATCACATTATCACATTATCACATTATCACATTATCACATTATCACGTTATCACATTATCACATTATCACATTATCACATTATCACATTATCACATTATCACGTTATCACATTATCACATTATCACATTATCACATTATCACGTTATCACGTTATCACATTATCACATTATCACATTATCACATTATCACATTATCACGTTATCACATTATAACGTTATCACGAGTCACATTATCACGTTATCACATTATCACATTATCACATTATCACGAGTCACATTATCACATTATCACATTATCACATTATCACATTATCACATTATCACATTATCACATTATCACTTTATCACATTATCACATTATCACATTATCACGAGTCACTCTATCACGTTATCACATTATCACGTTATCACGAGTCACTCTATCACGTTATCACGAGTCACTGTATCACGTTATCACGAGTCACTGTATCACGTTAACACATTATCACATTATCACGAGTCACTTTATCACATTATCACGTTGTCACTTTATCACGTTATCACAGTCACTTTATCACGTTATCACGTTATCACATTAACACATTATCACATTAACACATTATCACAAGTCACTCTATCACGTTAACACATTATCACATTAACACATTATAACGCTATCACATTAGTCACTCTATCACGTTAACACATTATCACGTTATCACGAGTCACTTATCACGTTAACACATTATCACATTAACACATTATAAACACATTATCACATTATCTATCACGTTAACACATTATCACATTAACACATTATCAACGAGTCACTCTATCACGTTATCACACACATTATCACATTATCACGAGTCACTTTATCACGTTAACACATTATCACATTATCACGAGTCACTCTATCACATTATCACATTATAACGTTATCACGAGTCACTGTATCACGTTATCACATTATCACGTTATCACATTATCACGTTATCACGAGTCACTCTATCACGTTATCACGAGACACTGTATCACGTTATCACGAGTCACTGTATCACGTTATCACATTATCACGTTATCACGAGTCACTCTATCACGTTATCACGTTATCACGTTATCACATTATCACGAGTCACTGTATCACGTTATCACATTATCACGTTATCACGAGTCACTCTATCACGTTATCACGAGTCACTTTATCACGTTATCACATTATCACGTTATCACGAGTCACTCTATCACGTTAACACATTATCACGTTATCACATTATCACGTTATCACGAGTCACTCTATCACGTTAACACATTATCACGTTATCACGAGTCACTCTATCACGTTATCACGAGTCACATTATCACGTTATCACGAGTCACTCTATCACGTTAACACATTATCACGTTATCACGAGTCACTCTATCACGTTAACACATTATCACGTTATCACGAGTCACTCTATCACGTTAACACATTATCACATTATCACGTTAACACATTATCACATTATCACGAGTCACATTATCACATTATCACGTTAACACATTATCACATTATCACGAGTCACTTTATCACGTTAACACATTATCACGTTATCACGAGTCACTTTATCACGTTATCACATTATCACATTATCACAAGTCACTTTATCACATTATCACATTATCACGCTATCACATTATCACTTTATCACATTAACACATTAACACATTATCACATTATCACGTTATCGCGTTATCACTTTATCACGTTATCACTTAATCACGTTATCACATTATCACATGATCACGTTATCACATTATCACGTTATCGCGTTATCACTTTATCACGTTATCACTTAATCGCGTTATCACATTATCACATGATCACGTTGACACATTATCACATTATCACATTATCACGTTATCACTTTATCACGTTATCACGAGTCACTTTATCACATTATCACATTATCACATGATCACGTTAACACATTATCACATTATCACGAGTCACTTTATCACGTTATCACATTATCACATTAACACATTATCACGAGTCACTTTATCACATTATCACTTTATCACGTTATCACAAGTCACTCTATCACATTTTCACTTTATCACGCTATCATGAGTCACTTTATCACATTATCACGTTATCACATTATCACATTATCACGAGTCACTTTATCACATTATCACTTTATCACATTATCACGTTATCACGAGTCACTTTATCACATTATCACTTTATCACATTATCACGTTATCACGAGTCACTTTATCACATTATCACGTTAACACATTATCATATTATCACGTTAACACATTGTCACATTATCACATTATCACTTTATCACGTTATCACGAGTCACTTTATCACTTTATCACGTTATCACGTTATCACGTTATCACTTTATCACGTTATCACGAGTCACTTTATCACTTTATCACGTTATCACGAGTCACATTATCACGTTATCACTTTATCACGTTATCACTTTATCGCGAGTTACATTATCACGTTATCACTTTATCACGTTATCACTTTATCACAAGTCACATTATCACATTATCACGTTATCACTTTATCACGCTATCACAAGTCACTATCACTTTATAAATTATCACTTTATCACATGATCACATTATCACGTTAACACATTATCACGTTATCACTTTATCACGTTATCACGAGTCATTTTATCACTTTATCACGTTATCACAAGTCACATTATCACGTTATCACTTCATCACGTTATCACGAGTCACTTTATAACTTTATAAATTATCACTTTATCACATGATCACATTATCACGTTAACACATTATCACATTATCACGTTATCACATTATCACATTATCACTTCATCACGTTATCACGAGTCACTTTATAACTTTATAAATTATCACTTTATCACATGATCACATTATCACGTTAACACATTATCACATTATCACGTTATCACATTGTCACATTGTCACATTATCACGTTAACACATTGTCACATTATCACATTATCACTTTATCACATTATCACTTTATCAAGTTACCAGTATGGAGGAGAGAGGAGACTCATTACCAGTATGGAGGAGAGAGAGGAGACTCATTACCAGTATGGAGGAGAGAGAGGAGACTCATTACCAGTATGGAGGAGAGAGAGGAGACTCATTACCAGTATGGAGGAGAGAGAGGAGACTCATTACCAGTATGGAGGAGAGAGAGGAGACTCATTACCAGTATGGAGGAGAGAGGAGACTCATTACCAGTATGGAGGAGAGAGAGGAGACTCATTACCAGTATGGAGGAGAGAGAGGAGACTCATTACCAGTATGGAGGAGAGAGAGGAGACTCATTACCAGTATGGAGGAGAGAGGAGACTCATTACCAGTATGGAGGAGAGAGAGGAGACTCATTACCAGTATGGAGGAGAGAGAGGAGACTCATTACCAGTATGGAGAGAGAGAGGAGACCAGTATGGAGGAGAGAGAGGAGACTCATTACCAGTATGGAGGAGAGAGAGGAGACTCATTACCAGTATGGAGGAGAGAGAGGAGACTCATTACCAGTATGGAGGAGAGAGGAGACTCATTACCAGTATGGAGGAGAGAGAGGAGACTCATTACCAGTATGGAGGAGAGAGAGGAGACTCATTACCAGTATGGAGGAGAGAGAGGAGACTCATTACCAGTATGGAGGAGAGAGAGGAGACTCATTACCAGTATGGAGGAGAGAGAGGAGACTCATTACCAGCATGGAGGAGAGAGGAGACTCATTACCAGTATGGAGGAGAGAGAGGAGACTCATTACCAGTATGGAGGAGAGAGAGGAGACTCATTACCAGTATGGAGGAGAGAGAGGCTTGTACACAGCAACTGCAGTGTATAGAATGTGTGTGTGGCCAAGAGAGAGAGAGCGCTGGGACACTGGAACAGTATGTGTGGCCGTCGCCCACGGCAGCCTGGGCTTGTTAATTGAAAAAGATTAAGCTGCCCTCTCCTGCGCCATGACACCACTATCAATAAGGGCCCTTGTAGATGTCCCTGGACGGATGTTCCCATTGTCTCACACACACACACACACACACACACACACACACACACACACACACACACACACACACACACACACACACACACACACACACACACACACACACACACACACACACACACACACACACACACACACACACATAAAACACACACACACACACATAAACACACACACACACACATAAACACACATAAACACACACACACACACACACACACACACACACACACACACACACACACACACACACACACACACACACACACACACACACACACACACACATAAAACACACACACACATAAACACACATAAACACACACACACACACACACACACACACACACACACACACACACACACACACACACACACACACACACACACACACACACACACACACACACACAGGGCTGATGTTCCCACAGCATTCGAAAATACATTGAATGGTGATGGAAACACTTCCTGTCTCCTGAGCCCAGATTGATCTGTAGATCCCAGTAGTACATCTTACAGTGTCCCAAACGGCACCCTACTGCTTATATAGTACACTACATTAGACCAGGGCCCTATTCCCTATTTAGTGCACTACTATAGACCAGGGGCCCTATTCCTATATAGTACACTACTATAGACCAGGGCCCTATTCCCTATATAGTGTAGACCAGAGCCCTACTATAGTGCACTACTATAGACCAGGGGCCCTATTCCCTATATAGTAGACCAGAGCCCTATTCCCTATAGTGACCTATAGGGCCCTATTCCCTATATAGTGCACTACTATGCCCTATTCCCTACTATAGACCAGAGCCCTATTCCCTATATAGTGCACTACTATAGACCAGGGCCCTATTCCCTATATAGTGCACTACTATAGACCAGAGCCCTATTCCCTACATAGTGCACTACTATAGACCAGGGGCCCTATGTTTTGTAAATATGTTAAACTCTTGGTCATCTCTTGTTGTTACACCAGAGG
Source organism: Oncorhynchus keta (assembly GCF_023373465.1). NCBI lineage: Eukaryota > Metazoa > Chordata > Actinopteri > Salmoniformes > Salmonidae > Oncorhynchus > Oncorhynchus keta. Next base: position 3,083,442 of record NC_068454.1, on the reverse strand, counting down.
ACATCGATGAACTTCTTTTTTTTTTTTGCCTTTGTGAGTTTGAAAATCACAACCAGGAAATGAAGCCTGATTGGTGTGCTCTGTTTTAGTTTCCATATCCTCTAAGGGGTCTCATTCTTCTGTAATCATTCAAAGTATGCTTTTATTTTGATATATTTTTTTCGTTTTGGTCTGAAACCAACAACAGGAAATTGTATTATAAATTGAAATATTCTTTCTGACAGCTTAACTATGTTTATTCTGGTTGGGGAAAACTTGTTTTGTTTTTCTCAGAGGAGAATTTAGCATGTTGTATAGGTCTTCCGAAGGAATAACAATGTGATTGTTAAAGGCCAAGGTGAATTAGTTGAGCATTTCCTGGAAGAAGTACTCACTACACAACCCCTCCATCCCTCCATCCCTACACCCTTTCATCCCTCCTTCCCTCCATCCCTCTATCTATCCATCCATCCCTCTGCTCCCTTCATCCCTCAATCTCTCCCTCTATCCATCCATCCATCCATCCACCCCTCAATCTCTCCCTCTATCCATCCTCTATCCATCCCTCTGCTCCCTCCATCCCTCAATCTCTCCCTCTATCCATCCTCTATCCATCCCTCCATCCCTCCCTCAATATCTCCCTCTATCCATCCATCCCTCCATCCCTCATCCCCTCCTTCCCTCTATCCATCCATCCATCCATCCCTCTGCTCCCTCCATCCCTCAATCTCTCCCTCTATCCATCCACCCCTCAATCTCTCCCTCCATCCCTCATCCCCTCCTTCCCTCTATCCATCCCTCCATCCCTCCCTCCATCCCTCAATCTCTCCTTCCATCCCTCCATCTCTCCCTCCATACCTCAATCTCTCCCTCTATCCATCCATCCATCCCTCCCTCCATCCCTCAATCTCTCCCTCCATCCCTCCCTCAATCTCTCCCTCTATCCATCCCTCCATCCCTCCATCCCTCAATCTCTCCCTCTATCCATCCAACCATCCCTCAATCTCTCCCTCTATCCATCCCTCCATCCCTCCCTCCCTCCATCCCTCAATCTCTCCCTCCATCCCTCCATCCCTCCCTGCATCCCTCAATCTCTCCCTCTATCCATCCATCCCTCAATCTCTCCCTCCATCCATCCCTCCATCCCTCCCTCATCCCTCAATCTCTCCCTCTATCCATCTCTCGATCCCTCTGCTCCCTCCATCCCTCAATCTCTCCCTCCCTCCATCCCTCAATCTCTCCCTCCCTCCATCCCTCAATCGCTCCCTCTATCCATCACTCCATCCCTCTGTTTCTTGTCTAGTTCCACTTCCTCTTGGTACTTGTTACAGAATCAACTTATGTCCAACAGATGATGGCCGCTATGAAACAGAACATCGGACTATTTACACCATCTGTTTGTGGCTGAATGATAAACAGAGATTATTAATAGGGGGGGGTTCTTCATTGAGATAATCAACTGATCTCTGTTTAGTTTTTTCATCATTCAAAAACTTCAAAGATATCATTTGAATTGTATGAACTTATAATAGATCAAAAATCCAACACCATCAAAAACTGTAGCATGATTAATTCAACTTTCACTTCATATAAAAACAATAAAAACTATAAAAGAAAAAGACAACCAAGAAATGACAAGGGAGTATTGTATGTGTTCGTCAGTGTTAAAGAAGATCGTTGTCTGCTAAGTGAATCATTCACGGCATTTCATTTGTTGTTGAGAGAGCAACTTATTAAACTGACATAAACGCACACGGTTCATCCAAATGTATCGTTGACAGACTGAGTGTGTCTTAGGCTGACGCAGATAAGGTTAAACTGTTGTCTTAAATGTTTAATGAAAGCTATTTTCATACTTGTACCATACTGGCATAGGTGCGGTAAATATATCAATTGAACTCGACCAGAACAATGAAAACGCCATGGCAACGCCACTCACGCATCACCCGTGAGGTACATTTTCAAACATTCCATCAGAACGTCCTTCAGAATTTCCTTAAGAATTTCCATTGCCCCCCCCGAGCAACATTAGCCTACATTTAGGATATTGTTTATATGTGTGTTCGACACTATGTTGAGGTAAAAATCAAAGTATAATTATCGTATGGATATGTTGATGTCATCGTCTTGAGCAATCAACTGCATTACACTTAAAAGAGGATTCAAGTACCACCACTGACTTACAGTATAGACGGCTAGCTAACGCTACCTTATTAAACGAACGGCAGTTAACGTTTATTTTATTTTTTATAACCCATAATAGGACTCTTTCTAAATGTTATGCAGCAAAAAAATCAGACAAGTATATCAAACTCGTATTTTAGTAACCACAATGTAGGCCTGTTAGAACACAAAACTTGACAAATATTCACTCTTTATTTATTTATGTACACTTAATTTTTGTTTTTTAATTTCACCTTTATTTAACTAGGCAAGTCAGTTAAGAACAAATTCTTATTTTCAATGACTGCCTATTGAGTGAGTGCCTGTTCAGGGGCAGAACGACAGATTCGTACCTTGTCAGCTCAGGGGTTTGAACTTGCAACTTTCCGGTTACTAGTCCAACGCTCTAACCACTAGGCTACCCTGACGTCCCTAATTACGGCATCCATTGTTTTGTCCCTCATGGTCTGCGATCCATTGACCTTTCTACCGCATGTCTTCTTAACAAGATGTCTAAGTTCTCCTGGCACACGGAAGAGTTGATCAGTACTTAGAATACAACACGGAAAGAGCTTCTTTCAGCTAGATTTTGTTTTTCAGCTCAAGTAGTTTCCGGTCTGATTTCCCGCATTTTGTTAACGTTGAACGATATCGTGGATAGGCCTGCTCGGGGCCAGCTCATTATTATACTCAGAGATTGTCAGACTAGTGTGGAAAAATGCAAATAACGAGAGGTACTGTATGAGTTCCTTCCTCCCCTCAGAGGCCCAGGACAGAATACAGTGCCTTGCAAAAGTATTCATGCCCCTTGGTGTTTTTCCTATTTTGTTGCATTACACAACCTGTAATTTAAATAGATTTACATTTGAATGTCATGTAATGGACGGACACAAAATAGTTGATGAAGTGAAATGAAAAAAATAACTTGTTTCAAAAAAATAAAAAACTGAAAAGTGGTGCGTGCATATCTATTCACCCCCTTTGCTATGAAGCCCCTAAATAAGATCTGGTTACCAATTACCTTCAGAAGTCACATAATTAGTTAAATAAAGTCCCCATGTGTGCAATGTAAGTGTCACATGATCTCCGTTTGTAAGTCGCTCTGGATAAGAGCGTCTGCTAAATGACATAAATGTAAATGTAAATGTATATCTACACCTGTTCTGAAAGGCCCCAGAGTCTGCAACACCACTAAGCAAGGGGCACCACCAAGCAAGCGCCAACATGATGACCAAGGAGCTCTCCAAACAGGTCAGGGACAAAGTTGTGGAGAAGTACAGATCAAGGTTGGGTTATAAAAAAATATACGAAACGTTGAACATCCCAAGAGAGGGCCGCCCACCAAAACTCATTGACCAGGCAAGGAAGGCGTTACTCAGAGAGGCAACAACGAGACCAAAGACAACCTTAAAGGAGCTGCAACGCTCCACAGCTGGAGCAGCTTTGCCTTGAAGAATGGGCAAAAATCCCAGTGTCTAGATGTGCCAAGCTTATAGAGACATACCCCAAGAGACTTGCAGCTGTAATGGCTGCAAAAGGACGACTTTAACAAGGTACTGAATTCGAGGGGGTGAATAGTTATGCACGCTCAGGTTTTCAATTTCATTGTCTTATTTCTTGTTTGTTTCACAATATAAAATATTTTGCATCTTTATAGTGGTAGTCATGTTGTGTAAATCAAATGATACAACCCCCCAAAAAAAAAATACATTTTAATTCCGGGTTGTAAGGCAACAAAATAGGACAAATGCCAAGGAAAAGAATGAGTTACTTACATTTACATTACATTTAAGTCATTTAGCAGACGCTCTTATCCAGAGCGACTTACAAATTGGTGCATTCACCTTCCTTTCCTCAAGAGGCCCAGAACAGAATATGAGTTCCTTCCTCTCCTCAAAAGGACCAGAACAGAATATGAGTTCCTTCCTCTCCTCAAAAGGACCAGAACAGAATATGAGTTCCTTCCTCTCCTCAAAAGGCCCAGAACAGAATATGAGTTCCTTCCTCTCCTCAAAAGGCCCAGAACAGAATATGAGTTCCTTCCTCTCCTCAAAAGGCCCAGAACAGAATATGAGTTCCTTCCTCTCCTCAAAAGGCCCAGAACAGAATATGAGTTCCTTCCTCTCCTCAAAAGGCCCAGAACAGAATATGAGTTCCTTCCTCTCCTCAAAAGGCCCAGAACAGTGCACTAACATTCGATACTTTTAACGAATTTAATTTGCAGCAGCGTTTAGCGTGTCCATGTTCACTAACAGAGTGTGAGTGCTGTGACAGCGAATTGATGTATCCCAGTAGAGTAGATAATATAATAATAATATAATAATAATAATAATAATAGATGTATGCCATATATGCTAATGCAATGGTCCGAGTTACAAACGGCACCCCGTTCGTTACCTGTTTAGTACATCACGGAACTGGGGAAAAGTAGTTGCAATTTATAGGGAATAGAGTGCTACTTGGGACTCAAGCCAGATTTAGTGGAAGCCCATCTACCATCAAGCCAGAGCTGGATTCATCCATCAGCATTACAAGTCCCTATAGAAACCCACCCAAGAGACCAGTATATATCAGTATACTGCGTGCTAGCATTAGGGGGATGGGGGAAAGCTTCAGTAGGCTACATTCTAGAACACCTCGATAGACATTCTGAATCCGGTCCATTCCATTTCGTCCGTTATAACCTTTCCTGTTACTTCCTGTTTATAGCCATGTTATTACCTGGTACTTCCTGTTTATAGCCATGGTATTACCTGGTACTCCCTGTATATAGCCATGTTATTACCTGGTACTCCCTGTATATAGCCATGTTATTACCTGGTACTCCCTGTATATAGCCATGTTATTACCTGGTACTTCCTGTTTATAGCCATGTTATTACCTGGTACTCCCTGTATATAGCCATGTTATTACCTGGTACTTCCTGTTTATAGCCATGTTATTACCTGGTACTCCTGTATATAGCCATGTTATTACCTGGTACTCCCTGTATATAGCCATGTTATTACCTGGTACTTCCTGTTTATAGCCATGTTATTACCTGGTACTTCCTGTTTATAGCCATGTTATTACCTGGTACTTCCTGTTTATAGCCATGTTATTACCTGGTACTTCCTGTATATAGCCATGTTATTACCTGGTACTCCCTGTATATAGCCATGTTATTACCTGGTACTCCCTGTATATAGCCATGTTATTACCTGGTACTCCCTGTATATAGCCATGTTACTACCTGGTACTCCCTGAAAATAGCCATGTTATTATCGGGTACTTCCTGTATATATATAATTACATACCAGGTATTAACTATTTTGTATTTTGTATTTTTTTTTTTATACCTTTATTTAACCAGGTAGGCTAGTTGAGAACAAGTTCTCATTTGCATAGCTGCGTTATTACCTGGCCAAGATAAAGCATACCAGGTACTTGAACAGAGCCATGTTAACCTGGTACTTCCTGTTTATACACATGTATATAGCCATGTTACAATTATTACAATTATTATATACCTTCTCCTGTATATAACACAGTAGACTAAAAAAAAAGGAGTCTATATAGCCATGTGTGCAAAAGGCATGAGGAGGTAGGCGAATAATTACAATTTAGCAGATTAACACTGGAGTGATAAATGATCAGATGGTCTTGTACAGGTAGAGATATTGGTGTGCAAAAGAGCAGAACAGTAAATAAATAAAAAAAGTATGGGGATGAGGTAGATAAAATTGGGTGGGCTATTTACCGATAGACTATGTACAGCTGCAGCGATCGGTTAGCTGCTCAGATAGCAGATGTTTGAAGTTGGTGAGGGAGATAAAAGTCTCCAACTTCAGACATTTTTGCAATTCGTTCCAGTCACAGGCAGCAGAGTACTGGAACGAAAGGTGGCCAATCGAGGTGTTGGCTTTAGGGATGATCAGTGAGATACACCTGCTGGAGCGCGTGCTACAGGTGGGTGTTGCCATCGTGACCAGTGAACTGAGATAAGGCGGAGCTTTACCTAGCATGGACTTGTAGATGACCTGGAGCCAGTGGGTATGGCGACGAATATGTAACCAGGCTAGTTGAGCATTTATTTAACCAGGTAGGGTGGTATAATAATTTAACCATATGCCAGCACCTTTATTTAACCACTAGGCTTACAGTTGAGCATACCAGGTAGGCCAGTTGAGAACAACCCAGTGGCTAGTTGGGTGGTATAAGGTGCTTTAGTAACAAAACGGATGGCACTGTGATAAACTGCATCCAGTTTGCTGAGTAGAGTATTGGAAGCTATTTTGAAGATGACATCGCCGAAGTCGAGGATCGGTAGGATAGTCAGTTTTACAAGGGTAAGTTTGGCGGCGTGAGTGAATGAGTCTTTGTTGCGGAATAGAAAGCCGACTCTTGATTTGATTTTCGATTGGAGATGTTTGATATGAGTCTGGAAGGAGAGTTTGCAGTCTAGCCAGACACCTAGGTACTTATAGGTGTCCACATATTCTAGGTCGGAACCATCCAGGGTGGTGATGCTAGTCGGGCGTGCGGGTGCAGGCAGCGAACGGTTTAGGACCTTGAGCGTGGCTGAGGTGCACCCGTGACCAGCTCGGAAACCAGATTGCAGAGAAGGTCAAGTGGAATTCGAAATGGTCGGTGATCTGTTTGTTAACTTGGCTTTCGAAGACCTCAGAATGGTAGAAAGACACAGGTCTGTAACAGTTTGGGTCTATATCAGAAATCACTAAAATGCCCCTGCCTAGTAGTGTTAAATTACAGAGTTAGAGGGGCTCTGGTGTGTCCACAGAGATGTTATCAGGGGAGAGTTAGAGGGGATCTGGTGTGTCAACAGAGCTGTTGTCAGGGGAGAGTTCAGGGCTCTCTCTCTCTCTCTCTCTCTCTCTCTCTGTCCAGCAGATCTCTCCCTCCCAGACTGTGGCCTCAGCGCTGACACTGCTTTTTAATATTCCACCACACGCAGAGCACACCATATGTCCCCCCATACACACACACACTTCTGCCCTCTCATGAAATATGAATACAAAATGCTCTTCTAATATTTGGAGGAGAAAAATATGCCTACAGCAGACCCCCCAACCCCCGTCATGAAGGTTTGACTGCAGGAGACTGAGGTGAGAAGTGAGAAGAGGAGAGAGGAGAGGAGAGGAGGGGAAACAGAAAGGAGAAGAGGAGAGAAGAGAGGAGAAAGGCGGCTATAGAACTATCCTCTCTGTGAACATTGTAACAGAGACTAAAAGTTCTAGGTTGCCTCTAAAATCGCACCCTGTTCTGTGTGTAAAACCCAGAGGGAAGTAATGCACTTTAGGGAATATTTGTGCATTTGGGACGCAGTTCTAATATCTGATAGGCTCTTAGATGAGTGAATGGTCTGGTCTAATCCCACAGTGGTGTATCTATGGTCAACAGCTCTTAACACAGCCACCTCGGAGACAGCTCTTAACACAGTCACCTTGGAGACAGCTCTTAACACAGCCACCTCGGAGACAGCTCTTAACACAGTCACCTTGGAGAAAGCTCGGTGATCAGTTTGGAGACAGCTCTTAACACAGTCACCTTGGAGACAGCTCTTAACACAGCCAACTTGAGACAGTCTTAACACAGTTTGGAGACAGCTCTTAAACACTTGGAGAAGCTCTTAACAGTCACCTTGGAGACAGCTCTTAACACAGTCACCTGGAGACAGCTCTTAACACAGTCACCTTGGAGACAGCTCTTAACACAGCCACCTGGGAGACAGCTCTTAACTGTTGTGGAGACAGCTCTTAACACAGTCACCTTGGAGACAGCTCTTAACACAGCCACCTCTGTCCACAGTCAGACAGCTCTTAACAGTCACCTTGGAGACAGCTCTCCCAGACTTGAGACAGCTCTTAACACAGTCACCTTGGAGACACTGCTTTTAACATTCCAGTCACCAGACAGCTCTTAACACAGCCACCTTGGAGACAGCTCTTAACACATGAATACAAAATGCCTTGGAGACAGCTCTTAACACAGTGGAGACACCTAACACCCGGAGACAGCTTTTAACACAGCCACCTCGGAGACAGCTCTTAAAGAGGACCATGGAGACAGCTCTTAACACAGTCACCTTGGAGACAGCTCTTAACACAGCCACCTCGGAGACAGCTCGTAACACAGCCACCTGGAGACATTGTAACACAGTCACTCGGAGACAGCTCTTAACACAGTCACCTTGGAGACAGCTCTTAAAAGTCACCTTGGAGACAGCTCTTTAGGGACACAGTCATTGGAGACAGCTCTTAACACAGTCACCTTAGATGAGACAGCTCTTAACACAGCCAGTGGAGACAGCTCTTAACACAGCCACCTCGGAGACAGCTCTTAACACAGCCACCTCGGAGACAGCTCTTAACACAGGAGACAGCTCTTAACACAGTCACCTTGGAGACAGCTCTTAACACAACCACCTCGGAGACAGCTCTTAACACAGTCACCTTGGAGACAGCTCTTAACACAGTCACCTTGGAGACAGCTCTTAACACAGCCACCTCGGAGACAGCTCTTAACACAGCCACCTTGGAGACAGCTCTTAACACAGTCACCTTGGAGACAGCTCTTAACACAGTCACCTTGGAGACAGCTCTTAACACAGCCACCTCGGAGACAGCTCTTAACACAGCCACCTCGGAGACAGCTCTTAACACAGTCACCATGGAGACAGCTCTTAACACAGTTACCATGGAGACAGCTCTTAACACAGTCACCTTGGAGACAGCTCTTAACACAGCCACCTCGGAGACAGCTCTTAACACAGCCACCTCGGAGACAGCTCTTAACACAGCCACCTCGGAGACAGCTCTTAACACAGCCACCTCGGAGACAGCTCTTAACACAGCCACCACGGAGACAGCTCTTAACACAGCCACCTTGGAGACAGCTCTTAACACAGCCACCTCGGAGACAGCTCTTAACACAGCCACCTTGGAGACAGCTCTTAACACAGCCACCTCGGAGACAGCTCTTAACACAGCCACCTCAGAGACAGCTCTTAACACAGCCACCTCGGAGACAGCTCTTAACACAGCCACCTCGGAGACAGCTCTTAACACAGCCACCTCGGAGACAGCTCGTAACACAGCCACCTCGGAGACAGCTCTTAACACAGCCACCTAACACAGGAGACAGCTCTTAACACAGCCAACACAGCCACCTCGGAGACAGCTCTTAACACATCCACCTTGGAGACAGCTCTTAACACAGCCACCTCGGAGACAGCTCTTAACACAGTCACCTTGGAGACAGCTCTTAACACAGCCACCTCGGAGACAGCTCGTAACACAGCCACCTCGGAGACAGCTCGTAACACAGCCACCTCGGAGACAGCTCTTAACACAGCCACCTCGGAGACAGCTCGTAACACAGCCACCTCGGAGACAGCTCGTAACACAGCCACCTCGGAGACAGCTCTTAACACAGCCACCTCGGAGACAGCTCTTAACACAGCCACCTCGGAGACAGCTCTTAACACAGCCACCTCGGAGACAGCTCTTAACACAGCCAACTCGGAGACAGCTCTTTTAGCTTGTACGATACCCGCATCAATATTTATGCCGCGTTTTCAATCATGCTGTTTGTAACGTGATTATTCATGAATCAGAAATTCCTTTTCAAATAAAGGGAAGAAGTTGAAGACAGTGTTTTTTGGGGGTTTTTTTTCATTGCAAAATGTTTCTCTCTCCATTTCCATCTCAATGAGCGTTCTCCATAGAGTGCAGACAGACTCTGAGATTAGGAGACCTACCGTATTTGAACCTCCGTTAATAATTCATGACGTAATTTTGCTTTATCTCAGGGAAAGTGATACACGAGCCAGACTGTCCCATTCATCAAACTGCCGTAGCCTTTTATAAGGCATAATGAATTGGATGCAGTAGCTTTATATGTCCTGGTGTCAAAAGCCCCGATGTAAAAAAAACTAGGAGGGAACATTGCACAAGGAGAATAAGAGCCTGTACACAAATGTTTTTATTTTTATTTTTTGTAAAAAAAATGATACACCTGGTTCAGCGTGACATTTGGGTCACACACAAAAACATACCCTTGGTGCATTTTCTAAATCCCCTGACACAAAACTGAAGTCTGTAGAAGTGCAGTGACATTGAATGTTTCCCTCAGAATCAAAGAGAAAAGATGTGTTAAATGGGGAACAGTAAAACACGAGACTGTTACATGACAGAAACACCAACATACAGTATCATTCCCGTCCCTATTGTGGGGCGGCAGGGTAGCCTAGTGATTAGAGCGTTGGGCTAGTAACCGGAAGGTTGCAAGTTCAAACCCCCGAGCTGACAAGCTGTCTGTCGTTCTGCCCCAGAACAGGTAGTTAACCCACTGTTCCTAGGCCGTCATTGAAAATAGGAATTTGTTCTTAACTGACTTGCCTAGTTACAATAAAGGTAAAATAAATAAGACCGACACCAAACTAAACATATTTTTTACCTTGGGGAGACTGTTTAAGATTTCCTGGTATTGTTATCAGACTGAATAATTTCTTCCCATATCAAGGTCTGTCCTGATCAACTCCTATGTTCTACTGCCATTGGGACATGAGACAGAGACTAATCCTACGGTGTGAGACAGAGACTAATCCTACACCCTACGGTGTGAGACAGAGACTAATCCTACACCCTACGGTGTGAGACAGAGACTAATCCTACACCCTACGGTGTGAGACAGAGACTAATCCTACACCCTACGGTGTGAGACAGAGACTAATCCTACACCCTACGGTGTGAGACAGAGACTAATCCTACACCCTACGGTGTGAGACAGAGACTAATCCTACACCCTACGGTGTGAGACAGAGACTAATCCTACACCCTACGGTGTGAGACAGAGACTAATCCTACACCCTACGGTGTGAGACAGAAACGAATCCTACACCCTACGGTGTGAGACAGAGACTAATCCTACACCCTACGGTGTGAGACAGAGACTAATCCTACACCCTACGGTGTGAGACAGAGACTAATCCTACACCCTACAGTGTGAGACAGAGACTCATCCTACACCCTACGGTGTGAGACAGAGACTAATCCTACACCCTACGGTGTGAGACAGAGACTTATCCTACACCCTACTGTGTGAAACATAGACTAATCCTACACCCTACGGTGTGAGACATAGACTAATCCTACAACCTACGGTGTGAGACAGAGACTAATCCTACACCCTACGGTGTGAGACAGAGACTAATCCTACACCCTACGGTGTGAGACAGAGACTAATCCTACACCCTACGGTGTGAGACAGAGACTAATCCTACACCCTACGGTGTGAGACAGAGACTAATCCTACACCCTACAGTGTGAGACAGAGACTAATCCTACACCCTACGGTGTGAGACAGAGACTAATCCTACACCCTACGGTGTGAGACAGAGACTAATCCTACACCCTACTGTGTGAGACAGAGACTAATCCTACACCCTACAGTGTGAGACAGAGACTCATCCTACACCCTACGGTGTGAGACAGAGACTAATCCTACACCCTACGGTGTGAGACAGAGACTTATCCTACACCCTACTGTGTGAAACATAGACTAATCCTACACCCTACGGTGTGAGACATAGACTAATCCTACAACCTACGGTGTGAGACAGAGACTAATCCTACACCCTACGGTGTGAGACAGAGACTCATCCTACACCCTACGGTGTGAGACAGAGACTAATTCTGTCCCAATATGACTCACTTCCTCCAGTACTGCCCTTCTTCTGTCCCAATATGACTCACTTCCTCCAGTACACCCTTCTTGTGAAACATAGACTACTTCCTCCAGCACCCTTCTGTCCCAATATGACTCACTTCCTCCAGTACTGCCCTTCTTCTGTCCCAATAGACTCACTTCCTCCAGTACACCTTCTTCTGTCCCTGAGACAGAGACTTCCTCCAGTACACCCTTCTTCTGTCCCAAGATGACTCACTTCCTCCAGTACTGCCCTTCTTCTGTCCCAATATGACTCACTTCCTCCAGTACTGCCCTTCTTCTGTCGCAATATGACACACTTCCTCCAGTACTGCCCTTCTTCTGTCCCAATATGACTCACTTCCTCCAGTACTGCCCTTCTTCTGTCCCAATATGACTCACTTCCTCCAGTACTGCCCTTCTTCTGTCCCAATATGACTCACTTCCTCCAGTACTGCCCTTCTTCTGTCCCAATATGACTCACTTCCTCCAGTACTGCCCTTCTTCTGTCCCAATATGACTGACTTCCTCCAGTACTGCCCTTCTTCTGTCCCAATATGACTCACTTCCTCTAGTACTGCCCTTCTTCTGTCCCAATATGACTCACTTCCTCCAGTACTGCCCTTCTTCTGTCCCAATATGACTCACTTCCTCCAGTACTGCCCTTCTTCTGTCCCAATATGACTCACTTCCTCCAGTACTGCCCTTCTTCTGTCCCAATATGACTCACTTCCTCCAGTACTGCCCTTCTTCTGTCGCAATATGACTCACTTCCTCCAGTACTGCCCTTCTTCTGTCCCAATATGACTCACTTCCTCCAGCACTGCCCTTCTTCTGTCCCAATATGACTCACTTCCTCCAGTACTGCCCTTCTTCTGTCCCAATATGACACACTTCCTCCAGTACTGCCCTTCTTCTGTCCCAATATGACTCACTTCCTCCAGTACTGCCCTTCTTCTGTCCCAATATGACTCACTTCCTCCAGTACTGCCCTTCTTCTGTCCCAATATGACTCACTTCCTCCAGTACTGCCCTTCTTCTGTCCCAATATGACTCACTTCCTCCAGTACTGCCCTTCTTCTGTCCCAATATGACTCACTTCCTCCAGTACTGCCCTTCTTCTGTCCCAATATGACTCACTTCCTCCAGTACTGCCCTTCTTCTGTCGCAATATGACACACTTCCTCCAGTACTGCCCTTCTTCTGTCCCAATATGACTCACTTCCTCCAGTACTGCCCTTCTTCTGTCCCAATATGACTCACTTCCTCCAGTACTGCCCTTCTTCTGTCCCAATATGACTCACTTCCTCCAGTACTGCCCTTCTTCTGTCCCAATATGACTCACTTCCTCCAGTACTGCCCTTCTTCTGTCCCAATATGACTGACTTCCTCCAGTACTGCCCTTCTTCTGTCCCAATATGACTCACTTCCTCCAGTACTGCCCTCTTCTGTCCCAATATGACTCACTTCCTCCAGTACTGCCCTTCTTCTGTCCCAATATGACACACTTCCTCCAGTACTGCCCTTCTTCTGTCCCAATATGACTCACTTCCTCCAGTACTGCCCTTCTTCTGTCCCAATATGACTCACTTCCTCCAGTACTGCCCTTCTTCTGTCCCAATATGACTCACTTCCTCCAGTACTGCCCTTCTTCTGTCCCAATATGACTCACTTCCTCCAGTACTGCCCTTCTTCTGTCCCAATATGACTCACTTCCTCCAGCACTGCCCTTCTTCTGTCCCAATATGACTCACTTCCTCCAGTACTGCCCTTCTTCTGTCCCAATATGACTCACTTCCTCCAGTACTGCCCTTCTTCTGTCCCAATATGACTCACTTCCTCCAGTACTGCCCTTCTTCTGTCCCAATATGACTCACTTCCTCCAGTACTGCCCTTCTTCTGTCCCAATATGACTCACTTCCTCCAGTACTGCCCTGCTTCTGTCCCAATATGACTCACTTCCTCCAGTACTGCCCTTCTTCTGTCCCAATATGACTGACTTCCTCCAGTACTGCCCTTCTTCTGTCCCAATATGACTCACTTCCTCCAGTACTGCCCTCTTCTGTCCCAATATGACTCACTTCCTCCAGTACTGCCCTTCTTCTGTCGCAATATGACACACTTCCTCCAGTACTGCCCTTCTTCTGTCCCAATATGACTCACTTCCTCCAGTACTGCCCTTCTTCTGTCCCAATATGACTCACTTCCTCCAGTACTGACTCATCAGTACTGCCCTTCTTCTGTCCCAATATGACTCACTTCCTCCAGTACTGCCCTTCTTCTGTCCCAATATGACTCACTTCCTCCAGTACTGCCCTTCTTCTGTCCCAATATGACTCACTTCCTCCAGTACTGCCCTTCTTCTGTCCCAATATGACTCACTTCCTCCAGTACTGCCCTTCTTCTGTCCCAATATGACTCACTTCCTCCAGTACTGCCCTTCTTCTGTCCCAATATGACTCACTTCCTCCAGTACTGCCCTTCTTCTGTCCCAATATGACTCACTTCCTCCAGTACTGCCCTTCTTCTGTCCCAATATGACTCACTTCCTCCAGTACTGCCCTTCTTCTGTCCCAATATGACTCACTTCCTCCAGTACTGCCCTTCTTCTGTCCCAATATGACTCACTTCCTCCAGTACTGCCCTTCTTCTGTCCCAATATGACTCACTTCCTCCAGCACTGCCCTTCTTCTGTCCCAATATGACTCACTTCCTCCAGTACTGCCCTTCTTCTGTCCAATATGACTCACTTCCTCCAGTACTGCCCTTCTTCTGTCCCAATATGACTCACTTCCTCCAGTACTGCCCTTCTTCTGTCCCAATATGACTCACTTCCTCCAGTACTGCCCTTCTTCTGTCCCAATATGACTCACTTCCTCCAGTACTGCCCTTCTTCTGTCCCAATATGACTCACTTCCTCCAGTACTGCCCTTCTTCTGTCCCAATATGACTGACTTCCTCCAGTACTGCCCTTCTTCTGTCCCAATATGACTCACTTCCTCCAGTACTGCCCCTCTTCTGTCCCAATATGACTCACTTCCTCCAGTACTGCCCTTCTTCTCTCCCAATATGACTCACTTCCTCCAGTACTGCCCTTCTTCTATCCCAATATGACTCACTTCCTCCAGTACTGCCCTTCTTCTGTCCCAATATGACTCACTTCCTCCAGTACTGCCCTTCTTCTGTCCCAATATGACTCACTTCCTCCAGTACTGCCCTTCTTCTGTCCCAATATGACTCACTTCCTCCAGTACTGCCCTTCTTCTGTCCCAATATGACTCACTTCCTCCAGTACTGCCCTTCTTCTGTCCCAATATGACTCACTTCCTCCAGTACTGCCCTTCTTCTGTCCCAATATGACTCACTTCCTCCAGTACTGCCCTTCTTCTGTCCCAATATGACTCACTTCCTCCAGTACTGCCCTTCTTCTATCCCAATATGACTCACTTCCTCCAGTACTGCCCTTCTTCTGTCCCAATATGACTCACTTCCTCCAGTACTGCCCTTCTTCTGTCCCAATATGACTCACTTCCTCCAGCACTGCCCTTCTTCTGTCCCAATATGACTCACTTCCTCCAGTACTGCCCTTCTTCTGTCCCAATATGACTCACTTCCTCCAGTACTGCCCTTCTTCTGTCCCAATATGACTCACTTCCTCCAGTACTGCCCTTCTTCTGTCCCAATATGACTCACTTCCTCCAGTACTGCCCTTCTTCTGTCCCAATATGACTCACTTCCTCCAGTACTGCCCTTCTTCTGTCCCAATATGACTCACTTCCTCCAGCACTGCCCTTCTTCTGTCCCAATATGACTCACTTCCTCCAGTACTGCCCTTCTTCTGTCCCAATATGACTCACTTCCTCCAGTACTGCCCTTCTTCTGTCCCAATATGACTCACTTCCTCCAGTACTGCCCTTCTTCTGTCCCAATATGACTCACTTCCTCCAGTACTGCCCTTCTTCTGTCCCAATATGACTCACTTCCTCCAGTACTGCCCTTCTTCTGTCCCAATATGACTCACTTCCTCCAGTACTGCCCTTCTTCTGTCCCAATATGACTGACTTCCTCCAGTACTGCCCTTCTTCTGTCCCAATATGACTCACTTCCTCCAGTACTGCCCCTCTTCTGTCCCAATATGACTCACTTCCTCCAGTACTGCCCTTCTTCTGTCCCAATATGACTCACTTCCTCCAGTACTGCCCTTCTTCTGTCCCAATATGACTCACTTCCTCCAGTACTGCCCTTCTTCTGTCCCAATATGACTCACTTCCTCCAGTACTGCCCTTCTTCTGTCGCAATATGACTCACTTCCTCCAGTACTGCCCTTCTTCTGTCCCAATATGACTCACTTCCTCCAGTACTGCCCTTCTTCTGTCCCAATATGACTCACTTCCTCCAGTACTGCCCTTCTTCTGTCCCAATATGACTCACTTCCTCCAGTACTGCCCTTCTTCTGTCCCAATATGACTCACTTCCTCCAGTACTGCCCTTCTTCTGTCCCAATATGACTCACTTCCTCCAGTACTGCCCTTCTTCTATCCCAATATGACTCACTTCCTCCAGTACTGCCCTTCTTCTGTCCCAATATGACTCACTTCCTCCAGTACTGCCCTTCTTCTGTCCCAATATGACTCACTTCCTCCAGTACTGCCCTTCTTCTGTCCCAATATGACTCACTTCCTCCAGTACTGCCCTTCTTCTGTCCCAATATGACTCACTTCCTCCAGTACTGCCCCTCTTCTGTCCCAATATGACTCACTTCCTCCAGTACTGCCCTTCTTCTCTCCCAATATGACTCACTTCCTCCAGTACTGCCCTTCTTCTATCCCAATATGACTCACTTCCTCCAGTACTGCCCTTCTTCTGTCCCAATATGACTCACTTCCTCCAGTACTGCCCTTCTTCTGTCCCAATATGACTCACTTCCTCCAGCACTGCCCTTCTTCTGTCCCAATATGACTCACTTCCTCCAGTACTGCTCTTCTTCTCTCCCAATATGACTCACTTCCTCCAGTACTGCCCTTCTTCTATCCCAATATGACTCACTTCCTCCAGTACTGCCCTTCTTCTGTCCCAATATGACTCACTTCCTCCAGTACTGCCCTTCTTCTGTCCCAATATGACTCACTTCCTCCAGTACTGCCCTTCTTCTGTCCCAATATGACTCACTTCCTCCAGTACTGCCCTTCTTCTATCCCAATATGACTCACTTCCTCCAGTACTGCCCTTCTTCTGTCTTCTATCCCAATATGACTCACTTCCTCCAGTACTGCCCTTCTTCTGTCCCAATATGACTCACTTCCTCCAGCACTGCCCTTCTTCTGTCCCAATATGACTCACTTCCTCCAGTACTGCTCTTCTTCTGTCCAATATGACTCACTTCCTCCAGTACTGCCCTTCTTCTGTCCCAATATGACTCACTTCCTCCAGTACTGCCCTTCTTCTGTCCCAATATGACTCACTTCCTCCAGTACTGCCCTTCTTCTGTCCCAATATGACTCACTTCCTCCAGTACTGCCCTTCTTCTCTCCCAATATGACTCACTTCCTCCAGTACTGCCCTTCTTATGTCCCAATATGACTCACTTCCTCCAGTACTGCCCTTCTTCTGTCCCAATATGACTCACTTCCTCCAGTACTGCCCTTCTTCTCTCCCAATATGACTCACTTCCTCCAGTACTGCCCTTCTTCTGTCCCAATATGACTCACTTCCTCCAGTACTGCCCTTCTTCTGTCCCAATATGACTCACTTCCTCCAGTACTGCCCTTCTTCTGTCCCAATATGACTCACTTCCTCCAGTACTGCCCTTCTTCTGTCCCTATATGACTCACTTCCTCCAGTACTGCCCTTCTTCTGTCCCAATATGACTCACTTCCTCCAGTACTGCCCTTCTTCTGTCCCAATATGACTCACTTCCTCCAGTACTGCCCTTCTTCTGTCCCTATATGACTCACTTCCTCCAGTACTGCCCTCCTTCTGTCCCAATATGACTCACTTCCTCCAGTACTGCCCTTCTTCTGTCCCAATATGACTCACTTCCTCCAGTACTGCCCTTCTTCTGTCGCAATATGACACACTTCCTCCAGTACTGCCCTTCTTCTGTCCCAATATGACTCACTTCCTCCAGTACTGCCCTTCTTCTGTCCCAATATGACTCACTTCCTCCAGTACTGCCCTTCTTCTGTCCCAATATGACTCACTTCCTCCAGTACTGCCCTTCTTCTGTCCCAATATGACTCACTTCCTCCAGCACTGCCCTTCTTCTGTCCCAATATGACTCACTTCCTCCAGTACTGCTCTTCCTGTTAAAAAGTTGCTGATACTTGGAAATCCATTAGTTCAGTTTTTGTAGATGTTTTTGCTTATTTATTTTGTAGAAACAGCAGTTAGTTTTTTATCGCAAAATGTGTTAAATGTGTTCTCTCTATGGTCTCTTGCTTGTACGGTAGGTGAATGGCTATACAGGACTGTGTTATGGTTGGCTCATCTCATCTGTCCTGTCAATGTGGATAGGGGGCTGAAGTCCACGATCATCTCCTTCGTTTTGTTGACATTGAGTGTGAGGTTATTTTCCTGACACCACACTCCGAGGGCCCTCACCTCCTCCCTGTAGGCAAAGGACAAAGGAGATGATTGTGGACTATTGTGGACTACAGGAAAAAGTGGACCAAGCACGCCTTCACTCTCATCGATGGGGCTGTAGTGGAGCAGGTTGAGAGCTTCAAGTTCCTTGGCATCCACATCACAAACAAACTAACATGGTCCAAGCACACCAAGACAGTTTTGAAGAGGGCACGACAACACGATTTGCCACAGGTCCTCAGATCCTCAGAAGGTTCTACAGCAGCACCATCGAGAGCATCCTGACGGGTTGCATCGCTGCCTGGTACGGCAACTGCTCGGCCTCCGACTGCAAGGCACTACAGAGGGTAGTGGGTTTGGCCCAGTTCATCACCGGGGCCAAGCTTCCTGCCATCCAGAACCTCTATACCAGGCAGTGTCAGAGGAAGGCCCTAAAAAATTACTCCAGCCACCATAGTCATAGACTGTCCTCTCTGCTACCGCATGGCAAGCGATACCGGAGCGCCAAGTCTATTTTTTAAAAACAGCTTCTATTCCCAAGCCATAAGACTCCTGAACAGCTAGTCAAATGGCGACCCTAGAATATTTGTACCCCCCCCCCCTCCACGCTTCTGCTACTCTCTGTTATTATCTATGCATAGCCACTTTAACAACCCTACCTGCATGTACATCATTATCTCAATTACCTCGACACATTGACTCTGTACCGGTACCCCCTGCACATTGACACATTGACTCTGTACCGGTACCCCCTGCACATTGACACATTGACTCTGTACCGGTACCCCCTGCATATTGACACATTGACTCTGTACCGGTACCCCCTGCATATTGACACATTGACTCTGTACCGGTACCCCCTGCACATTGACACATTGACTCTGTACCGGTACCCCCTGCATATTGACACATTGACTCTGCACCGGTACCCCCTGCATATTGACACATTGACTCTGCACCGGTACCCCCTGCACATTGACACATTGACTTTGCACCGGTACCCCTGCACATTGACACATTGACTCTGTACCGGTACCCCTGCACATTGACACATTGACTCTGTTCCGGTACCCCTGCACATTGACACATTGACTCTGCACCGGTACCCCTGCACATTGACACATTGACTCTGTACTGGTACCCCTGCACATTGACACATTGACACTGCACCGGTACCCCTGCACATTGACACATTGACTCTGTTCCGGTACCCCCTGCATATTGACACTGCACCGGTACCCCCTGCACATTGACACATTGACTCTGTTCCGGTGCCCCCTGCACATTGACTCTGTTCGGTACCCCTGCACATTGACACATTGACTCTGTTCCGGTACCCCCTGCACATTGACACATTGACTCTGTACCGGTACCCCTGCATATTGACACATTGACTCTGTACCGGTACCCCCTGCATATTGACACATTGACTCTGTACCGGTACCCCCTGCACATTGACACATTGACTCTGTACCGGTACCCCCTGCACATTGACACATTGACTCTGTACCGGTACCCCCTGCACATTGACACATTGACTCTGTTCCGGTACCCCCTGCACATTGACACATTGACTCTGTACCGGTACCCCTGCACATTGACACATTGACTCTGTACCGGTACCCCTGCATATTGACACATTGACTCTGCACCGGTACCCCTGCACATTGACTCTGCACCGGTACCCCCTGCACATTGACTCTGCACCGGTACCCCTGCACATTGACTCTGTACCGGTACCCCTGCATATTGACACATTGACTCTGTTCGGTACCCCCTGCACATTGACACATTGACTCTGTACCGGTACCCCTGCACATTGACACATTGACTCTGTTCCGGTACCCCCTGCATATTGACACATTGACTCTGTACCGGTACCCCTGCATATTGACAAATTGACTCTGCACCGGTACCCCTGCATATTGACACATTGACTCTGCACCGGTACCCCCTGCACATTGACACATTGACTCTGCACCGGTACCCCCTGCACATTGACACATTGACTCTGTACCGGTACCCCTGCACATTGACACATTGACTCTGTTCCGGTACCCCCTGCACATTGACACATTGACTCTGCACCGGTACCCCCTGCACATTGACACATTGACTCTGTACTGGTACCCCCTGCACATTGACACATTGACACTGCACCGGTACCCCCTGCACATTGACACATTGACTCTGTTCCGGTACCCCCTGCATATTGACACTGCACCGGTACCCCTGCACATTGACACATTGACTCTGTTCCGGTACCCCCTGCACATTGACACATTGACTCTGTTCCGGTACCCCCTGCACATTGACTCTGTTCCGGTACCCCCTGCACATTGACACATTGACTCTGTTCCGGTACCCCCTGCACATTGACACATTGACTCTGTACCGGTACCCCCTGCATATTGACACATTGACTCTGTACCGGTACCCCCTGCATATTGACACATTGACTCTGTACCGGTACCCCCTGCACATTGACACATTGACTCTGTACCGGTACCCTCTGCACATTGACACATTGACTCTGTACCGGTACCCCTGCACATTGACACATTGACTCTGTTCCGGTACCCCTGCACATTGACACATTGACTCTGTACCGGTACCCCCTGCACATTGACACATTGACTCTGTACCGGTACCCCCTGCATATTGACACATTGACTCTGCACCGGTACCCCTGCACATTGACTCTGCACCGGTACCCCCTGCACATTGACTCTGCACCGGTACCCCTGCACATTGACTCTGTACCGGTACCCCCTGCATATTGACACATTGACTCTGTTCCGGTACCCCCTGCACATTGACACATTGACTCTGTACCGGTACCCCCTGCATATTGACACATTGACTCTGTACCGGTACCCCCTGCATATTGACACATTGACTCTGCACCGGTACCCCCTGCATATTGACACATTGACTCTGCACCGGTACCCCCTGCACATTGACACATTGACTCTGCACCGGTACCCCCTGCACATTGACACATTGACTCTGCACCGGTACCCCCTGCACATTGACACATTGACTCTGCACCGGTACCCCCTGCACATTGACACATTGACTCTGCACCGGTACCCCCTGCATATTGACACATTGACTCTGCACCGGTACCCCCTGCACATTGACACATTGACTCTGCACCGGTACCCCCTGCACATTGACACATTGACTCTGCACCGGTACCCTGCACATTGACACATTGACTCTGTACCGGTACCCCTGCACATTGACACATTGACTCTGTTCCGGTACCCCTGCACATTGACACATTGACTCTGCACCGGTACCCCCTGCACATTGACACATTGACTCTGTACTGGTACCCCTGCACATTGACACATTGACACTGCACCGGTACCCCCTGCACATTGACACATTGACTCTGTTCCGGTACCCCCTGCACATTGACTCTGTTCCGGTACCCCCTGCACATTGACACATTGACTCTGCACCGGTACCCCCTGCACATTGACACATTGACTCTGTTCCGGTACCCCCTGCACATTGACACATTGACTCTGTACCGGTACCCCTGCATATTGACACATTGACTCTGTACCGGTACCCCTGCATATTGACACATTGACTCTGTACCGGTACCCCCTGCACATTGACACATTGACTCTGTACCGGTACCCCTGCACATTGACACATTGACTCTGTACCGGTACCCCCTGCACATTGACACATTGACTCTGTTCCGGTACCCCCTGCACATTGACACATTGACTCTGTACCGGTACCCCTGCACATTGACACATTGACTCTGTACCGGTACCCCCTGCATATTGACACATTGACTCTGCACCGGTACCCCCTGCACATTGACTCTGCACCGGTACCCCCTGCACATTGACTCTGCACCGGTACCCCCTGCACATTGACTCTGTACCGGTACCCCTGCATATTGACACATTGACTCTGTTCCGGTACCCCTGCACATTGACACATTGACTCTGTACCGGTACCCCCTGCACATTGACTCTGTACCGGTACCCCTGCATATTGACACATTGACTCTGTACCGGTACCCCTGCATATTGACACATTGACTCTGCACCGGTACCCCTGCATATTGACACATTGACTCTGCACCGGTACCCCCTGCACATTGACACATTGACTCTGCACCGGTACCCCTGCACATTGACACATTGACTCTGTACCGGTACCCCCTGCACATTGACACATTGACTCTGTTCCGGTACCCCCTGCACATTGACACATTGACTCTGCACCGGTACCCCCTGCACATTGACACATTGACTCTGTACTGGTACCCCCTGCACATTGACACATTGACACTGCACCGGTACCCCCTGCACATTGACACATTGACTCTGTTCCGGTACCCCCTGCATATTGACACTGCACCGGTACCCCATGCACATTGACACATTGACTCTGTTCGGTACCCCCTGCACATTGACTCTGTTCCGGTACCCCCTGCACATTGACACATTGACTCTGCACCGGTACCCCTGCACATTGACACATTGACTCTGTTCCGGTACCCCCTGCACATTGACACATTGACTCTGTTCCGGTACCCCCCTGCACATTGACACATTGACTCTGTACCGGTACCCCCCTGCATATTGACACATTGACTCTGTACCGGTACCCCTGCATATTGACACATTGACTCTGTACCGGTACCCCTGCACATTGACACATTGACTCTGTACCGGTAACCTCTGCACATTGACACATTGACTCTGTACCGGTACCCCTGCACATTGACACATTGACTCTGTTCCGGTACCCCCTGCACATTGACACATTGACTCTGTACCGGTACCCCTGCACATTGACACATTGACTCTGTACCGGTACCCCCTGCATATTGACACATTGACTCTGCACCGGTACCCCCTGCACATTGACACATTGACTCTGTTCCGGTACCCCCTGCACATTGACACATTGACTCTGTACCGGTACCCCTGCATATTGACACATTGACTCTGTACCGGTACCCCTGCATATTGACACATTGACTCTGTACCGGTACCCCCTGCACATTGACACATTGACTCTGTACCGGTACCCCCTGCACATTGACACATTGACTCTGTACCGGTACCCCTGCACATTGACACATTGACTCTGTTCCGGTACCCCTGCACATTGACACATTGACTCTGTACCGGTACCCCTGCACATTGACACATTGACTCTGTACCGGTACCCCCTGCATATTGACACATTGACTCTGCACCGGTACCCCTGCACATTGACTCTGCACCGGTACCCCTGCACATTGACTCTGCACCGGTACCCCCTGCACATTGACTCTGTACCGGTACCCCTGCATATTGACACATTGACTCTGTTCCGGTACCCCCTGCATATTGACACATTGACTCTGTACCGGTACCCCTCCATATTGACACATTGACTCTGCACCGGTACCCCCTGCATATTGACACATTGACTCTGCACCGGTACCCCCTGCACATTGACACATTGACTCTGCACCGGTACCCCTGCACATTGACACATTGACTCTGTACCGGTACCCCCTGCATATTGACACATTGACTCTGCACCGGTACCCCTGCACATTGACACATTGACTCTGTACCGTACCCCTGCATATTGACACATTGACTCTGTACCGGTACCCCTGCACATTGACACATTGACTCTGTACCGGTACCCCTGCACATTGACACATTGAATCTGTTCCGGTACCCCCTGCACATTGACACATTGACTCTGCACCGGTACCCCTGCACATTGACACATTGACTCTGTACTGGTACCCCTGCACATTGACACATTGACTCTGCACCGGTACCCCTGCACATTGACACATTGACTCTGTACTGGTACCCCTGCACATTGACACATTGACACTGCACCGGTACCCCCTGCACATTGACACATTGACTCTGTTCCGGTACCCCTGCACATTGACACATTGACTCTGTACCGGTACCCCTGCACATTGACACATTGACTCTGTACCGGTACCCCTGCACATTGACACATTGACTCTGTACCGGTACCCCCTGCACATTGACACATTGACTCTGTTCCGGTACCCCCTGCACATTGACTCTGTACCGGTACCCCTGCATATTGACACATTGACTCTGTACCGGTACCCCCTGCATATTGACACATTGACTCTGTACCGGTACCCCTGCACATTGACACATTGACTCTGTTCCGGTGCCCCCTGCACATTGACACATTGACTCTGTACCGGTACCCCTGCATATTGACACATTGACTCTGTACCGGTACCCCTGCACATTGACACATTGACTCTGTTCCGGTACCCCCTGCACATTGACACATTGACTCTGTACCGGTACCCCTGCATATTGACACATTGACTCTGCACCGGTACCCCTGCATATTGACACATTGACTCTGCACCGTACCCTGCACATTGACACATTGACTCTGCACCGGTACCCCTGCACATTGACACATTGACTCTGTACCGGTACCCCCTGCACATTGACACATTGACTCTGTTCCGGTACCCCCTGCACATTGACTCTGTACTGGTACCCCCTGCACATTGACACATTGACTCTGCACCGGTACCCCTGCACATTGACACATTGACTCTGTTCCGGTACCCCCTGCACATTGACTCTGTACTGGTACCCCCTGCACATTGACTCTGTTCCGGTACCCCTGCACATTGACTCTGTACTGGTACCCCTGCATATTGGCACATTGACACATTGACTCTGTTCCGGTACCCCCTGCACATTGACTCTGTACTGGTACCCCTGCACATTGACTCTGTTCCGGTACCCCTGCACATTGACTCTGTACTGGTACCCCTGCACATTGACTCTGTTCCGGTACCCCTGCACATTGACACATTGACTCTGTACCGGTACCCCTGCACATTGACACATTGACTCTGTACCGGTACCCCTGCACATTGACACATTGACTCTGTTCCGGTACCCCCTGCACATTGACACATTGACTCTGTACCGGTACCCCTGCATATTGACACATTGACTCTGTACCGGTACCCCCTGCATATTGACACATTGACACTGTACCGGTACCCCCTGCACATTGACACATTGACTCTGTACCGGTACCCTCTGCACATTGACACATTGACTCTGTACCGGTACCCCTGCACATTGACACATTGACTCTGTTCCGGTACCCCTGCACATTGACACATTGACTCTGCACCGGTACCCCTGCACATTGACACATTGACTCTGTACCGGTACCCCCTGCACATTGACACATTGACTCTGTACCGGTACCCCCTGCATATTGACACATTGACTCTGCACCGGTACCCCTGCACATTGACTCTGCACCGGTACCCTGCACATTGACTCTGCACCGGTACCCCCTGCACATTGACTCTGTACCGGTACCCCTGCATATTGACACATTGACTCTGTTCGGTACCCCCTGCACATTGACACATTGACTCTGCACCGGTACCCCTGCACATTGACTCTGTACCGGTACCCCTGCATATTGACACATTGACTCTGTTCCGTACCCCTGCACATTGACACATTGACTCTGTACCGGTACCCCCTGCACATTGACTCTGTTCCGGTACCCCTGCATATTGACACATTGACTCTGTACCGGTACCCCTGCACATTGACACATTGACTCTGCACCGGTACCCCCTGCAAATTGACACATTGACTCTGTACTGGTACCCCTGCACATTGACACATTGACTCTGCACCGGTACCCCCTGCACATTGACACATTGACTCTGTACTGGTACCCCTGCACATTGACACATTGACACTGCACCGGTACCCCTGCACATTGACACATTGACTCTGTTCCGGTACCCCTGCACATTGACACATTGACTCTGTACTGGTACCCCTGCATATTGACACATTGACTCTGTACCGGTACCCCTGCATATTGACACTGCACCGGTACCCCCTGCACATTGACACATTGACTCTGCACCGGTACCCCCTGCACATTGACTCTGTTCCGGTACCCCCTGCACATTGACACATTGACTCTGCACCGGTACCCCTGCACATTGACACATTGACTCTGTACCGGTACCCCCTGCACATTGACACATTGACTCTGTACCGGTACCCCCTGCACATTGACACATTGACTCTGTACCGGTACCCCCTGCACATTGACACATTGACTCTGTACCGGTACCCCCTGCACATTGACTCTGCACCGGTACCCCCTGCACATTGACACATTGACTCTGTACCGGTACCCCCTGCACATTGACTCTGCACCGGTACCCCCTGCACATTGACTCTGCACCGGTACCCCCTGCACATTGACACATTGACTCTGTACCGGTACCCCCTGCACATTGACTCTGCACCGGTACCCCCTGCACATTGACACATTGACTCTGTACCGGTACCCCCTGCTGCTGCTCTTTAATGATTTGCTTTTGTTACCTCTTCCTTTTTGATAGAGGTTTTTTCTTAAACCTGCATCGTTGGTTAATGGCTTGTAAAGTAAACATTTCACTGTAGTATTGTATTGTATTGTATTGTATTGTATTGTATTGTATTGTATTGTATTGTATTGTATTGTATTGTATTGTATTGTATTGTATTGTATTGTATTGTATTGTATTGTATTGTATTGTATTGTATTGTATTGTATTGTATTGTATTGTATTGTACTGTATTGTATTGTATTGTATTGTATTGTATTGTATTGTATTGTATTGTATTGTATTGTATTGTATTGTATTGTATTGTATTGTATTGTATTGTATTGTATTGTATTGTATTGTATTGTATTGTATTGTATTGTATTGTATTGTATTGTATTGTATTGTATTGTATTGTATTGTATTGTATTGTATTGTGTTGTATTGTGTTGTATTCGACGCACTGTTCTAAGTCTCATATCTGGAACCTGATGGGGAGAATGAAATGTTTTTTTTTTTTTTTTTTTGTGGCAGAAATAATGATCACGGTTTCCCCTCACCGTTTAATAACCTGACCAGAGGGAGAATTGATTTATTATATACAGTGCAGCATGTTGCTGTTTGGAAATAAATACTCAAGTTTCACCTGAGCTATCAAAAGTGTTGACTTTGGAAACAATTGCACTGCTTGTTTTGAAGCATTTACAAGCAAGTTTAATCTGACATGTCTGGGTGTCCTCTCTTCCTCTGGGAGAACCAAGGCTTTGGCCCCTAACTGACTCTGTCCTCTCTTCCTCTGGGAGAACCAAGGCTTTGGCCCCTAACTGACTCTGTCCTCTCTTCCTCTGGGAGAACCAAGGCTTTGGCCCCTAACTGACTCTGTCCTCTCTTCCTCTGGGAGAACCAAGGCTTTGGCCCCTAACTGACTCTGTCCTCTCTTCCTCTGGGAGAACCAAGGCTTTGGCCCCTAACTGACTCTGTCCTCTCTTCCTCTGGGAGAACCAAGGCTTTGGCCCCTAACTGACTCTGTCCTCTCTTCCTCTGGGAGAACCAAGGCCTTGGCCCCTAACTGACTCTGTCCTCTCTTCCTCTGGGAGAACCAAGGCTTTGGCCCCTAACTGACTCTGTCCTCTCTTCCTCTGGGAGAACCAAGGCTTTGGCCCCTAACTGACTCTGTCCTCTCTTCCTCTGGGAGAACCAAGGCTTTGGCCCCTAACTGACTCTGTCCTCTCTTCCTCTGGGAGAACCAAGGCTTTGGCCCCTAACTGACTCTGTCCTCTCTTCCTCTGGGAGAACCAAGGCTTTGGCCCCTAACTGACTCTGTCCTCTCTTCCTCTGGGAGAACCAAGGCCTTGGTCCCTAACTGACTCTGTCCTCTCTTCCTCTGGGAGAACCAAGGCCTTGGTCCCTAACTGACTCTGTCCTCTCTTCCTCTGGGAGAACCAAGGCTTTGGCCCCTAACTGACTCTGTCCTCTCTTCCTCTGGGAGAACCAAGGCCTTGGCCCCTAACTGACTCTGTCCTCTCTTCCTCTGGGAGAACCAAGGCCTTGGCCCCTAACTGACTCTGTCCTCTCTTCCTCTGGGAGAACCAAGGCCTTGGTCCCTAACTGACTCTGTCCTCTCTTCCTCTGGGAGAACCAAGGCCTTGGTCCCTGACTGACTCTGTCCTCTCTTCCTCTGGGAGAACCAAGGCCTTGGCCCCTAACTGACTCTGTCCTCTCTTCCTCTGGGAGAACCAAGGCTTTGGTCCCTAACTGACTCGCACAAGTAGGGAACGAGGCCTTGGAACTAGACGTTGCTAGATGTTTTCCCAGGTCAGACACCAGCATCCCACATTCCTCCTTGGCCAAGGGTGTTGATTAATCCTCAAAGCCACATAGTTTATTTTCTCCAGCGGGTAACATCCATTCTAGAAACATTTTAGTACGAGGCAGTAAGGTTCCCTGATATGTCCTGAAAAGTATCTACCATTTAAAATGTATTACTCTTATGATAATTACGATGACGATGACGACGATGATTATTATTATGATGATGATGATGATGATGATGATGATGATGATTGTTGTTGTTTGTTGCTGAGAGAGAGCTTCTTGGTATGTCCTGTGTTGGTTGTTGCTCAGAGAGAGCTTCTTGGTATGTCCTGTGTTGGTTGTTGCTCAGAGAGAGCTTCTTCTTCTGTCCTGTATTGGTTGTTGATCAGAGAGCTTCTTGGTATGTCCTGTATTGGTTGTTGATCAGAGAGCTTCTTGGTATGTCCTGTGTTGGTTGTTGGTCAGAGAGCTTCTTCTTCTGTCCTCTGTTGGTTGTTGCTCAGAGAGAGCTTCTTCTTCTGTCCTCTGTTGGTTGTTGATCAGAGAGAGCTTCTTGGTATGTCCTGTGTTGGTTGTTGCTGAGAGAGAGCTTATTCTTCTGTTCTGTATTGGTTGTTGATCAGAGAGCTTCTTGGTATGTCCTGTATTGGTTGTTGATCAGAGAGAGCTTCTTCTTCTGTCCTGTATTGGTTGTTGATCAGAGAGAGCTTCTTGGTATGTCCTGTGTTGGTTGTTGATCAGAGAGAGCTTCTTGGTATGTCCTGTGTTGGTTGTTGCTCAGAGAGAGCTTCTTCTTCTGTCCTGTGTTGGTTGTTGCTCAGAGAGAGCTTCTTGGTATGTCCTGTATTGCTTGTTGCTGAGAGAGAGCTTCTTGGTATGTCCTGTATTGGTTGTTGCTGAGAGAGAGCTTCTTGGTATGTTCTGTATTGGTTGTTGCTGAGAGAGAGCTTCTTGGTATGTTCTGTATTGGTTGTTGCTGAGAGAGAGCATCTTGGTATGTCCTGTATTGGTTGTTGCTCAGAGAGAGCTTCTTGGTATGTCCTGTGTTGGTTGTTGCTGAGAGAGAGCTTCTTGGTATGTCCTGTATTGGTTGTTGCTCAGAGAGAGCTTCTTGGTATGTCCTGTATTGGTTGTTGCTGAGAGAGAGAGCTTCTTGGTATGTCCTGTATTGGTTGTTGCTGAGAGAGAGCTTCTTCTTCTGTCCTGTGTTGGTTGTTGCTCAGATAGAGCTTCTTGGTATGTCCTGTGTTGGTTGTTGCTCAGTGAGAGCTTCTTGGTATATCCTGTATTGATTGTTGGTCAGAGAGCTTCTTCTTCTGTCCTGTGTTTCGTTGTTGGTCAGCGAGAGCTTCTTCTTCTGTCCTGTGTTTCGTTGTTGGTCAGGGAGCTTCTTCTTCTGTCCTGTGTTTCGTTGTTGGTCAGAGAGCTTCTTCTTCTGTCCTGTGTTTCGTTGTTGGTCAGAGAGAGCTTCTTCTTCTGTCCTGTGTTTCGTTGTTGATCAGAGAGAGCTTATTATTCTGTCCTCTGTTGGTTGTTGCTCAGAGAGAGCTTCTTCTTCTGTCCTGTATTGGTTGTTGATCAGAGAGAGCTTATTATTCTGTCCTCTTGTTGGTTGTTGCTCAGAGAGAGCTTCTTCTTCTGTCCTGTATTGGTTGTTGGTCAGCGAGAGCTTCTTCTTCTGTCCTGTGTTTCATAGTTGGTCAGAGAGAGCTTCTTCTTCTGTCCTGTATTGATTGTTGATCAGAGAGAGCTTCTTGGTATGTCCTGTGTTGGTTGTTGCTCAGAGAGAGCTTCTTGGTATGTCCTGTGTTGGTTGTTGCTCAGAGAGAGCTTCTTGGTATGTCCTGTATTGGTTGTTGCTCAGAGAGAGCTTCTTGGTATGTCCTGTGTTGGTTGTTGCTCAGAGAGAGCTTCTTGGTATGTCCTGTGTTGGTTGTTGCTCAGAGAGAGCTTCTTCTTCTGTCCTGTGTTGGTTGTTGCTCAGAGAGAGCTTCTTCTTCTGTCCTGTGTTGGTTGTTGCTCAGAGAGAGCTTCTTGGTATGTCCTGTATTGCTTGTTGCTGAGAGAGAGCTTCTTGGTATGTCCTGTATTGCTTGTTGCTGAGAGAGAGCTTCTTGGTATGTCCTGTGTTGGTTGTTGCTGAGAGAGAGCTTCTTCTTCTGTCCTGTGTTGGTTGTTGCTCAGAGAGAGCTTCTTGGTATGTCCTGTGTTGATTGTTGCTCAGAGAGAGCTTCTTCTTCTGTCCTGTATTGGTTGTTGATCAGAGAGAGCTTCTTCTTCTGTCCTGTGTTGGTTGTTGCTGAGAGAGAGCTTTTCTTCTGTCCTGTGTTGGTTGTTGCTCAGAGAGAGCTTCTTGGTATGTCCTGTGTTGGTTGTTGCTGAGAGAGAGCTTCTTCTTCTGTCCTGTGTTGGTTGTTGCTCAGAGAGAGCTTCTTGGTATGTCCTGTGTTGGTTGTTGCTCAGAGAGAGCTTCTTGGTATGTCCTGTATTGGTTGTTGCTGAGAGAGAGCTTCTTGGTATGTCCTGTGTTGGTTGTTGCTCAGAGAGAGCTTCTTGGTATGTCCTGTGTTGGTTGTTGCTCAGAGAGAGCTTCTTGGTATGTCCTGTATTGGTTGTTGCTGAGAGAGAGCTTCTTGGTATGTTCTGTATTGGTTGTTGCTGAGAGAGAGCTTCTTGGTATGTCCTGTGTTGGTTGTTGCTGAGAGAGAGCTTCTTGGTATGTCCTGTATTGGTTGTTGCTCAGAGAGAGCTTCTTGCTATGTCCTGTGTTGGTTGTTGCTGAGAGAGAGCTTCTTGGTATGTCCTTTATTGGTTGTTGCTCAGAGAGAGCTTATTGGTATATCCTGTGTTGGTTGTTGCTGAGAGAGAGCTTCTTGGTATGTCCTGTATTGGTTGTTGCTCAGAGAGAGCTTCTTGGTATGTCCTGTGTTGGTTGTTGCTGAGAGAGAGAGCTTCTTGGTATGTCCTGTATTGGTTGTTGCTCAGATAGAGCTTCTTGGTATGTCCTGTGTTGGTTGTTGCTCAGAGAGAGCTTCTTGGTATATCCTGTATTGATTGTTGGTCAGAGAGCTTCTTCTTCTGTCCTGTGCTTCGTTTTTGGTCAGAGAGAGCTTCTTCTTCTGTCCTGTGTTTCGTTGTTGGTCAGAGAGAGCTTCTTCTTCTGTCCTGTGTTTCATTGTTGGTCAGAGAGAGCTTCTTCTTCTGTCCTGTGTTTCATTGTTGGTCAGAGAGAGCTTCTTCTTCTGTCCTGTGCTTCGTTGTTGGTCAGAGAGAGCTTCTTCTTCTGTCCTGTGCTTCGTTGTTGGTCAGAGAGAGCTTCTTCTTCTGTCCTGTGCTTCGTTGTTGATCAGAGAGAGCTTCTTCTTCTGTCCTGTGTTTCATTGTTGGTCAGAGAGAGCTTCTTCTTCTGTCCTGTGTTGGTTGTTGCTCAGATAGAGCTTCTTGGTATGTCCTGTGTTGGTTGTTGCTCAGAGAGAGCTTCTTGGTATGTCCTGTGTTGGTTGTTGCTGAGAGAGAGCTTCTTCTTCTGTCCTGTGTTTCGTTGTTGGTCAGAGAGCTTCTTCTTCTGTCCTGTGTTTCGTTGTTGGTCAGAGAGAGCTTCTTCTTCTGTCCTGTATTGGTTGTTGCTGAGAGAGAGCTTCTTCTTCTGTCCTGTGTTTCGTTGTTGGTCAGAGAGCTTCTTCTTCTGTCCTGTGTTTCGTTGTTGGTCAGAGAGAGCTTCTTCTTCTGTCCTGTATTGGTTGTTGCTGAGAGAGAGCTTCTTCTTCTGTCCTGTGTTTCGTTGTTGGTCAGAGAGCTTCTTCTTCTGTCCTGTGTTTCGTTGTTGGTCAGAGAGAGCTTCTTCTTCTGTCCTGTGTTTCGTTGTTGGTCAGAGAGCTTCTTCTTCTGTCCTGTGTTTCGTTGTTGGTCAGAGAGAGCTTCTTCTTCTGTCCTGTGATTGGTTGTTGCTGAGAGAGAGCTTCTTCTTCTGTCCTGTGTTTCGTTGTTGGTCAGAGAGAGCTTCTTCTTCTGTCCTGTGTTTCGTTGTTGGTCAGAGAGCTTCTTCTTCTGTCCTGTGTTTCGTTGTTGGTCAGAGAGAGCTTCTTCTTCTGTCCTGTGTTTCGTTGTTGGTCAGAGAGCTTCTTCTTCTGTCCTGTGTTTCGTTTTTGGTCAGCGAGAGCTTCTTCTTCTGTCCTGTGATTCGTTGTTGGTCTGTAATAGTTTTGCGTAACGTATTTTGTAGCCGGTCCTGCAGACGTGTCAAAAGGACTGTATGTGAATATTTAAATTGATTACATACGTTAGTAATTTTTCTCTTTTTGTTCCCAGAGAAAGGGGAAGGCACCTTGGGAGTACTTAAGCAAGAGGCCTGCGGTACCTGTAGTATGTACTCTGTCTATACACACTAGGTAAGACCTGGGCGGACCACCCCCTGTATTTTGGTTAGCTCACTAGGTGGTGTAAAGAATAGGTAAGTAGTGGGTAGGCAGGTAAGGTAGGAGAGGGTAAGTAAGTGGGTAGGCAGGTAAGGTAGGAGAGGGTAAGTGTGGGTAGGCAGGTAAGGTAGGAGAGGGTAAGTAGTGGGTAGGCAGGTAAAGTAGGAGAGGGTAAGTAGTGGGTAGGCAGGTAAGGTAGGAGAGGGTAAGTAGTGGGTAGGCAGGTAAGGTAGGAGAGGGAAAGTAGTGGGTAGGCAGGTAAGGTAGGAGAGGGTAAGTAGTGGGTAGGCAGGTAAGGTAGGAGAGGGTAAGTAGTGGGTAGGCAGGTAAGGTAGGAGAGGGTAAGTAGTGGGTAGGCAGGTAAGGTAGGAGAGGGTAAGTAGTAGGTAGGAGGTAAGGTAGGAGAGGGGGCTCTTTAACTTTAACTTTCTTTGCTTTGGTTTCATCCAGCCCCGTTTTCCCCACATTTACAACATTAATGATATAAAATCGCCGTTCGGTAATATTCTCATCCTTACCTGCACCTACAGTCCCATACCTCTATACCTCCACCTACAGTCACATACCTCTATACCTCCACCTACAGTCACATACCTCCACCTACAGTCACATACCTCTATACCTCCACCTACAGTCACATACCTCCACCTACAGTCACATACCTCTATACCTCCACCTACAGTCCCATACCTCTTTACCTCCACCTACAGTCCCATACCTCTTTACCTCCACCTACAGTCACATACCTCTTTACCTCCACCTACAGTCACATACCTCCACCTACAGTCACATACCTCTATACCTCCACCTACAGTCACATACCTCTTTACCTCCACCGACAGTCACATACCTCTTTACCTCCACCTACAGTCACATACCTCCACCTACAGTCACTTACCTCTTTACCTCCACCTACAGTCACATACCTCTTTACCTCCACCTACAGTCACATACCTCTATACCTCCACCTACAGTCACATACCTCCACCTACAGTCACATACCTCCACCTACAGTCACATACCTCCACCTACAGTCACATACCTCTTTACCTCCACCTACAGTCACATACCTCTATACCTCCACCTACAGTCACATACCTCCACCTACAGTCACATACCTCCACCTACAGTCACATACCTCCACCTACAGTCCCATACCTCTTTACCTCCACCTACAGTCACATACCTCTTTACCTCCACCTACAGTCACATACCTCCACCTACAGTCACATACCTCTATACCTCCACCTACAGTCACATACCTCTTTACCTCCACCTACAGTCACATACCTCCACCTACAGTCACATACCTCCACCTACAGTCACATACCTCTTTACCTCCACCTACAGTCACATACCTCTATACCTCCACCTACAGTCACATACCTCCACCTACAGTCACATACCTCCACCTACAGTCACATACCTCCACCTACAGTCACATACCTCTATACCTCCACCTACAGTCACATACCTCTTTACCTCCACCTACAGTCACATACCTCTATACCTCCACCTACAGTCACATACCTCTATACCTCCACCTACAGTCACATACCTCTATACCTCCACCTACAGTCACATACCTCCACCTACAGTCAGATACCTCTTTACCTCCACCTACAGTCACATACCTCTTTACCTCCACCTACAGTCCCATACCTCTATACCTCCACCTACAGTCACATACCTCCACCTACAGTCACATACCTCCACCTACAGTCACATACCTCTTTACCTCCACCTACAGTCCCATACCTCTTTACCTCCACCTACAGTCACATACCTCTATACCTCCACCTACAGTCACATACCTCCACCTACAGTCACATACCTCTTTACCTCCACCTACAGTCACATACCTCTTTACCTCCACCTACAGTCACATACCTCCACCTACAGTCAAATACCTCCACCTACAGTCACGTATCTCCACCTACAGTCACATACCTCCACCTACAGTCACATACCTCCTCCTACAGTCACATACCTCCACCTACAGTCACATACTTCCACCTACAGTCACATACCTCCACCTACAGTCACGTACCTCCACCTACAGTCACATACCTCCACCTACAGTCACATACCTCCACCTACAGTCACATACCTCCTCCTACAGTCACATACCTCCACCTACAGTCACATACTTCCACCTACAGTCACATACCTCCACCTACAGTCACATACCTCCACCTACAGTCACATACCTCTATACCTCCACCTACAGTCACATACCTCTTTACCTCCACCTACAGTCCCATACCTCTATACCGCCACCTACAGTCACATACCTCTATACGTCCACCTACAGTCCCATACCTCTACACCTCCACCTACAGTCACATACCTCTACACCTCCACCTACAGTCACATACCTCTATACCTCCACCTACAGTCACATACCTCTTTACCTCCACCTACAGTCACATACCTCTACACCTCCACCTACAGTCCCATACCTCTATACCTCCACCTACAGTCCCATACCTCTATACCTCCACCTACAGTCACATACCTCCACCTACAGTCACATACCTCCACCTACAGTCCCATACCTCTATACCTCCACCTACAGTCCCATACCTCTTTACCTCCACCTACAGTCACATACCTCTATACCTCCACCTACAGTCACATACCTCTATACCTCCACCTACAGTCACATACCTCTTTACCTCCACCTACAGTCACATACCTCTATACCTCCACCTACAGTCACATACCTCCACCTACAGTCACA
>NC_068454.1:3025124-3045124 GCF_023373465.1 Oncorhynchus keta | reverse complement strand
GGGCTTCAATAGTTCTGCTCAACAAGGTCAACGCTGAGAGCCAGGGCTTCAATGGTTCTGCTCAACAAGGTCAACGCTGAGAGCCAGGGCTTCAATGGTTCTGCTCAACAAGGTCAACGCTGAGGGCCAGGGATTCAATGGTTCTGCTCAACAAGGTCAACGCTGAGGGCCAGGGCTTCAATGGTTCTGCTCAACAAGGTCAACGCTGAGAGCCAGGGCTTCAATGGTTCTGCTCAACAAGGTCAACGCTGAGAGCCAGGGATTCAATAGTTCTGCTCAACAAGGTCAACGCTGAGGGCCAGGGCTTCAATGGTTCTGCTCAACAAGGTCAACGCTGAGGGCCAGGGCTTCAATGGTTCTGCTCAACAAGGTCAACGCTGAGAGCCAGGGCTTCAATGGTTCTGCTCAACAAGGTCAACGCTGAGAGCCAGGGCTTCAATGGTTCTGCTCAACAAGGTCAACGCTGAGAGCCAGGGCTTCAATGGTTCTGCTCAACAAGGTCAACGCTGAGGGCCAGGGCTTCAATGGTTCTGCTCAACAAGGTCAATGCTGAGGGCCAGGGCTTCAATGGTTCTGCTCAACAAGGTCAACGCTGAGGGCCAGGGCTTCAATGGTTCTGCTCAACAAGGTCAATGCTGAGGGCCAGGGCTTCAATGGTTCTGCTCAACAAGGTCAATGCTGAGGGCCAGGGATTCAATAGTTCTGCTCAACAAGGTCAATGCTGAGGGCCTAGAGAAATGTAGCCTTTTTACTACACACATGGCAAAAATGTGGCCGATGGTAGTGTATATCTTCACTGAGAAATGCAATTATCAGATGTTCAATAAGATAAGAAAAACAAGATATATATATTTTTTAAAGCTAAATAATAATTATTGAAGTTAGGGTAGCAAATATACGAAGCAGGTCTAGTATTTTTTTTGTTGGGGGGTAAACCGACTTTGCATATTGTGTGTGACTGGAGAGGCTTTAACACACAGTGGCACAGTAACATACCTCCCACTCTATACTTGGAAGGTGATAAGACCTTTTCTAAGTATGTTTACCTCAAGCAAAACATGATCTTCCCTTTTATACAGCCGCGTGATGATGGTTGGGAGGGAAAGCTTTGTTCCACAGCCGAGCTGACACGGAGTCGATAACATCATGGAGTCGAGCCTTTACTCCCTGACGTTCTCTGTTTGTAGGGAATACGCTGCCATTTTTGGTATCATTTTGGACGTACCAATGCATACGAACAACCTGATGGCTGATGAAAACGGACCACACTCTCACCTCAGAGAGAACAACTCTGAGTGGACCAACCTCAGCTCTCACACACCTTTCGTCAGGCCACAGGATCATACGTTTAAATGAAATATTGAGCTTGACCAAGTAGAGCTTTACCTGGGGAATTACAACCCCGAAGTAGAGGGGTGGTTCTTGTTGTTGTTGTTGTTGTTGTGGAAAGTCACTTTTCTTCACTCTATCTCGTCGCTTCAGCTCTCTCGTTTCAGAGTCGGCGAGGTACTAATTGTTAGTGCAGTATTAGCCTTAATCAGAATTCTGATTGCGGAATCAAAATGAAACCAAATTAAACCAATTCTAATTCCGAACAGGAAAAGAATCCCGGGATATAATTAACGATAATTGCAGGCTGCCAAGGCAACGGATCAGCAGCATTCCTGAAGAAAAAAAAAAAAAAACTCCCACCTCATCAGTCTATTTGTTTGGTTTCATACACTAAATGTTCGGTCACATTTACTTAGGCTTGACTCATTTGACAGAGCAGTTAAAAAAAAAATGTTTTTTTTAAATAATAATAATAAGGAATAGATTAACTGTGCAGTTTAATATATGTATATTTTTTTGTAGTATTAATTAAATGAATTTAAATGATTATGACAATCTGTGATAGACTCATTAAGCCACATTTACATATCACTGTCACCAGCCTCATCTTGTCAACTTGACTGCACCGAGGCAGCGATGCTTGGATGAGAATTAAATTGATCATTAAACATTAAAACTAATGATAATCATCATGGCGTTTTTTATCCCAGGGGTTTCCTTCCTCCCTTCATCACTCACAGTAATTGAAAGCAATTTGAAAAGAGGAAGTTAGAAGGGTGAAGGTTTCCTTTACTAAATTGTCATTCACATGAACACAGCCTCTAGACAATTCTGATATTGAGTGTAATTATGTTGATGATTACCTTATCAATACTGTTAGGGCAACAACACTGTTAGGGCTACAATACTGCTAGGGCCACAACACTGTTAGGGCCACAATACTGCTAGGGCCACAACACTATTAGGGCCACAATACTGCTAGGGCCACAACACTATTAGGGCCACAATACTGTTAGGGCCACAATACTGTTAGGGCCACAATACTGTTAGGGCCACAATACTGTTAGGGCCACAATACTGTTAGGGCCAAAATGCTGTTAGGGCCACAATACTGTTAGGGCCACAATACTGTTAGGGCCACAATACTGTTAGGGCCACAACACTGTTAGGGCCACAATACTGTTAGGGCCACAATGCTGTTAGGGCCACAACACTATTAGGGCCACAATACTGTTAGGGCCACAATACTGTTAGGGCCACAATACTGTTAGGGCCACAATACTGTTAGGGCCACAATACTGTTAGGGCCACAACACTGTTAGGGCCATAATACTGTTAGGGCCACAACACTGTTAGGGCCATAATACTGTTAGGGCCACAATACTGTTAGGGCCACAATACTGTTAGGGCCACAATACTGTTAGGGCCACAATACTGCTAGGGCCATAATACTGTTAGGGCCACAATACTGTTAGGGCCACAATACTGTTAGGGCCACAATACTGTTAGGGCCACAACACTGTTAGGGCCACAATACTGTTAGGGCCACAATAATGTTAGGACCACAATACTGTTAGGGCCACAATACTGTTAGGGCCACAACACTGTTAGGGCCACAATACTGTTAGGGCCACAATACTGTTAGGACCACAATACTGTTAGGGCCACAATACTGTTAGGGCCACAACACTGTTAGGGCCACAATACTGCAGGGCCACAATACTGTTAGGGCCACAATACTGCAGGGCCACAATACTGTTAGGGCCACAATACTGCAGGGCCACAACGCTGTTTGGGCCACAATACTGTTAGGGCAACAATACTATTAGGGCCACAATACTGTTAGGGCCACAATATTGTTTGGGCCACAATACTGTTAGGGCCACAATACTGTTAGGGCCACAATACTGTTAGGGCCACAATACTGTTAGGGCCACAATACTGTTAGGGCCACAATACTGTTAGGGCCACAATACTGTTAGGGCCACAATACTGTTAGGGCCACAATACTGTTAGGGCCACAATACTGTTAGGGCCACAATACTGTTAGGGCCACAACACTGTTAGGGCCACAATACTGTTAGGGCCAGCCAGGGGGACTCATGTAGGCTAACGACAGGAGCCAGTCAGAGAGACTCATCATGTTGATAATGAAGACAGGAGCCAGTCAGAGGCACTCATCATGTTGATAATGAAGACAGGAGCCAGTCAGAGAGACTCATCATGTTGATAATGAAGACAGGAGCCAGTCAGAGAGACTCATCATGTTGATAATGAAGACAGGAGCCAGTCAGAGAGACTCATCATGTTGATAATGAAGACAGGAGCCAGTCAGAGGCACTCATCATGTTGATAATGAAGACAGGAGCCAGTCAGAGAGACTCATCATGTTGATAATGTAGACAGGAGCCAGTCAGAGAGACTCATCATGTTGATAATGAAGACAGGAGCCAGTCAGAGAGACTCATCATGTTGATAATGAAGACAGGAGCCAGTCAGAGGCACTCATCATGTTGATAATGAAGACAGGAGCCAGTCAGAGAGACTCATCATGTTGATAATGTAGACAGGAGCCAGTCAGAGAGACTCATCATGTTGATAATGAAGACAGGAGCCAGTCAGAGAGACTCATCATGTTGATAATGAAGACAGGAGCCAGTCAGAGGCTAACACTGTCTTGGGAGTGCACTAACAATCCAGATTGCAGTTCAGTACAATGGAAGCATGGCAACAGAGTGTGTCTGACTGACTGACGGTAATATGGTTTCAGCCTCAGTCACAGGGTTTGGCCTGCCAGTCTGACTGTACTGGAGCTTAGCTGGATCTGTCTCTCTGTCTGTAGTAAAAGACTGCTTGTACTAATCCAAACCCATCAGATCTGGAATGGTCAGAGCATAAAGGAAGGGATAGGGAGCGCATTGGGTTTGGCTGAATGTGTGGTTGTGACAGAATGATGGCGGTTGACTCAGTCACCAGGTGGCCTGTCACTCTGTTGCTCTGTAGCCTGGCTGTGTCTGTCTATAGAAATAGAATCCATAGAACGGGTGTGTCCATTCATGTCAATTAGAATGAGGTGTGCCCATTCATGTAAATTAGAATGGGGTGTGCCCATTCATGTAAATTAGAATGGGGTGTGCCCAATCATGTAAATTAGAATGGGGTGTGCCCATTCATGTAAATTAGAATGGGGTGTGCCCATTCATGTAAATTAGAATGGGGTGTGCCCATTCATGTAAATTAGAATGGGGTGTGCCCATTCATGTAAATTAGAATAGGGTGTGCCCATTCATGTAAATTCGAATAGTGTGTGCCCATTCATGTAAATTAGAATGGGGTGTGCCCATTCATGTAAATTAGAATGGGGTGTGCCCATTCATGTAAATTAGAATGGGGTGTGCCCATTCATGTAAATTAGAATGGGGTGTGCCCATTCATGTAAATTAGAATGGGGTGTGCCCATTCATGTAAATTAGAATGGGGTGTGCCCATTCATGTAAATTATATTGGGTGTGCCCATTCAAGTGAATTTAATTAATTAGCATCATAAAAAAAATCTCCATAAAAATCAGTCAGGTTAAGCTAGAGATTCTGTGTCTGTTTGTTTCATTGGATGCAGAGAGCAGTGCAGTGCAGAGCAGTGCAGTGCAGAGCAGTGCAGAGCAGAGCAGTGCAGAGCAGAGCAGAGCAGAGCAGTGCAGTGCAGAGCAGTGCAGAGCAGAGCAGTGCAGAGCAGAGCAGAGCAGAGCAGTGCAGTGCAGAGCAGAGCAGTGCAGAGCAGAACAGTGCAGAGCAGAGCAGAGCAGAGCAGTGCAGAGCAGAGCAGTGCAGAGCAGAACAGTGCAGAGCAGAGCAGTGCAGAGCAGAACAGTGCAGAGCAGAACAGTGCAGAGCAGAGCAGAGCAATGCAGAGCAGAGCAGAGCAGTGCAGAGCAGAGCAGAGCAGTGCAGAGCAGAGCAGTGCAGAGCAGAGCAGTGCAGAGCAGAACAGTGCAGAGCAGAGCAGTGCAGAGCAGAGCAGTGCAGAGCAGAGCAGAGCAGAGCAGAACAGTGCAGAGCAGAGCAGTGCAGAGCAGAGCAGAGCAGAGCAGAGCAGTGCAGTGCAGAGCAGAGCAGAGCAGAGCAGTGCAGAGCAGAGCAGAGCAGAGCAGAGCAGTACAGAGCAGAGCAGTGCAGTGCAGAGCAGAGCAGAGCAGAGCAATGCAGAGCAGAGCAGAGCAGAGCAGTGCAGAGCAGAGCAGAGCAGAGCAGTGCAGAGCAGTGCAGAGCAGAGCAGTGCAGAGCAGAACAGTGCAGAGCAGAGCAGAGCAGAGCAGAACAGTGCAGAGCAGAGCAGTGCAGAGCAGAGCAGAGCAGAGCAGAGCAGTGCAGTGCAGAGCAGAGCAGAGCAGAGCAGTGCAGAGCAGAGCAGAGCAGTGCAGTGCAGTGCAGAGCAGAGCAGAGCAGAGCAGAGCAGAGCAGTGCAGAGCAGAGCAGAGCAGAGCAGTGCAGTGCAGAGCAGAACAGAGCAGTGCAGAGCAGAGCAGAGCAGTGCAGAGCAGAGCAGAGCAGAGCAGTGCAGAGCAGAGCAGAGCAGAGCAGTGCAGTGCAGAACAGAGCAGAACAGAGCAGTGCAGAGCAGAGCAGAGCAGTGCAGTGCAGAGCAGAGCAGAGCAGAGCAGTGCAGAGCAGAGCAGAGCAGTGCAGAGCAGAGCAGAGCAGAGCAGAGCAGAACAGAGCAGTGCAGAGCAGTGCAGAACAGAGCAGTGCAGAGCAGAACAGTGCAGAGCAGAGCAGTGCAGAGCAGAGCAGAGCAGAGCAGAGCAGAGCAGAACAGAGCAGTGCAGAGCAGGGCAGAGCAGTGCAGAGCAGAACAGTGCAGAGCAGAGCAGTGCAGAGCAGAGCAGAGCAGAGCAGTGCAGAGCAGAGCAGAACAGAGCAGTGCAGAGCAGTGCAGAGCAGAGCAGTGCAGAACAGAGCAGTGCAGAGCAGAGCAGAGCAGTGCAGTGCAGAGCAGAGCAGAACAGAGCAGTGCAGAGCAGTGCAGTGCAGAGACGTGCAGAGCAGAGCAGAACAGAGCAGAGACGTGCAGAGCAGAGCAGAACAGAGCAGTGCAGAGCAGTGCAGAACAGAGCAGTGCAGAGCAGAGCAGTGCAGAGCAGTGCAGTGCAGAGCAGAGCAGAACAGAGCAGTGCAGAGCAGAGACGTGCAGAGCAGAGCAGAACAGAGCAGTGCAGAGCAGTGCAGAACAGAGCAGTGCAGAGCAGAGCAGTGCAGAGCAGAGCAGAGCAGTGCAGTGCAGAGCAGAGCAGAACAGAGCAGTGCAGAGCAGTGCAGAACAGAGCAGTGCAGAGCAGAGACGTGCAGAGCAGAGCAGAACAGAGCAGAACAGAGCAGTGCAGAGCAGTGCAGAACAGAGCAGTGCAGAGCAGAGACGTGCAGAGCAGAACAGTGCAGAGCAGAGCAGTGCAGAGCAGAGCAGAGCAGAGCAGAGCAGTGCAGAGCAGAGCAGTGCAGAGCAGAGCAGTGCAGAGCAGAGCAGAACAGAGCAGAGCAGAGCAGTGCAGAGCAGAGCAGAGCAGTGCAGAGCAGAGCAGTGCAGAGCAGAGCAGTGCAGAGCAGAGCAGAACAGAGTAGAGCAGAGCAGTGCAGAGCAGAGCAGAGCAGAGCAGAGCAGAACAGAGCAGAGCAGAGCAGAACAGAGCAGTGCAGAGCAGAGCAGAGCAGTGCAGAACAGTACAGA
The DNA here is from genome assembly GCF_023373465.1 of Oncorhynchus keta. Taxonomy (NCBI): domain Eukaryota; kingdom Metazoa; phylum Chordata; class Actinopteri; order Salmoniformes; family Salmonidae; genus Oncorhynchus; species Oncorhynchus keta. The sequence continues at coordinate 3,038,073 of NC_068454.1, read as the reverse complement.
ACAGAGCAGAGCAGAGCAGAACAGTACAGAGCAGAACAGAGCAGTGCAGTGCAGAGCAGAGCAGAGCAGAGCGGTGCAGAGCAGAGCAGAACAGTACAGAGCAGAACAGAGCAGTGCAGTGCAGAGCAGAGCAGAGCAGAACAGAGCAGAACAGAACAGAGCAGAACAGTACAGAGCAGAGCAAAGCAGAGCAGAGCAGAGCAGAGCAGTGCAGAGCAGAGCAGAACAGTACAGAGCAGAACAGAGCAGTGCAGTGCAGAGCAGAGCAGAGCAGAGCAGTGCAGAGCAGAGCAGTACAGAGCAGAACAGAGCAGTGCAGAGCAGAACAGAGCAGAACAGAGCAGAACAGTACAGAGCAGAGCAAAGCAGAGCAGAGCAGAGCAGAGCAGTGCAGAGCAGTGCAGAGCAATGCAGAGCAGAACAGAGCAGAACAGAACAGAGCAGAACAGTACAGAGCAGAGCAAAGCAGAGCAGAGCAGAGCAGAGCAGAGCAGAGCAGAGCAGTGCAGAGCAGAACAGAACAGTACAGAGCAGAGCAAAGCAGAGCAGAGCAGAGCAGAGCAGAACAGAACAGTACAGAGCAGAGCAGTGCAGAGCAGAACAGAACAGTACAGAGCAGAGCAGAACAGAGCAGAGCAGAGCAGAGCAGAACAGAGCAGAGCAGAGCAGAGCAGAGCAGAACAGAGCAGAGCAGAGCAGAACAGAACAGTGCAGAGCAGAGCAGAGCAGAACAGAACAGTGCAGAGCAGTGCAGAGCAGAACAGAACAGTACAGAGCAGAGCAGAGCAGAGCAGAGCAGAGCAGAGCAGAACAGAACAGAGCAGAGCAGAGCAGTGCAGAACAGAGCAGTGCAGAGCAGAGCAGAGCAGAGCAGAGCAGAGCAGAACAGAGCAGAGCAGAGCAGAGCAGAGCAGAGCAGAGCAGAGCAGAACAGAGCAGTGCAGAGCAGAGCAGAGCAGAGCAGAGCAGAGCAGTGCAGAGCAGAGCAGAGCAGAGCAGAACAGAGCAGAGCAGAGCAGAGCAGAGCAGAACAGAGCAGAGCAGAACAGAGCAGAGCAGAACAGAACAGAGCAGAACAGAGCAGAGCAGAGCAGAGCAGAACAGAACAGAACAGAGCAGAGCAGAGCAGAGCAGAACAGAGCAGAGCAGAACAGAGCAGAGCAGAGCAGAACAGAGCAGTGCAGTGCAGAGACGTGCAGAGCTGGAGCGAGGAGCCTAATTTGACTGGAGCACGGATCAAGATTCCCAAAGGCTGGAGCGTTGGCCTTTTCGCCGCTTCCAATTTCTCTCCAAGTAGCGCTCACTTCTCGAACTCAGAGCCCAGGCCCAGCATGCATCTGTAGTCTACTTGTGTGCTGCTATAGCCCCTTGCTTTAACTACTGCCATCGAGTATGCTAAATATTTTCACAAAAAAACTGATAAACCACACAGGTGCTAAATCAAAGTGATTTACAAAGATGACGACCAAGACCAAGACCATGCAGTGATGTCCTTGTGTCATCTTAAAACACACTGTTGGCGAATAATCAGAATTGGTTGAGTAACATAGGTAAGATGTTTTATATTCATCATATGTTTGTAAGTTACTTCTCATCAGAATGTTTATACTGTGGCCGGGGTTGAAGTTATCTGTTCTATGTCAGGACTAAGTTGCTTGGGCCGCAGAGAGGGGAGAGGTCAAAGTGTCATCATGTGTAAACATATCTTTTGCTCCACTGTGTCTGTGTGCCAGTCACTCCCTACTTTACCCATCGGGGAAAGGAGGATGGCAGTGTCTGGAATCATTCTATGCTCCCTCTTTTGTTGCCCCTATCTTAACCTATAGCCTCACTCTCCTCTCCGTGAGCTTGTCCAGGATTGGTTGTATTTAGAATTGGTTCTATCTAAATGACAATTTGATATATATCATAGGGTGGGGGTAATGTCTTGGTACCATTTTGTACCAAGGACGAGATAAGAGCTTTGTTTAGGAGACCAAACTGAACGATCATTTATAGCCAACTCTGTCTGGCGAGGGGATACTCCTCTCTGAAGTAAAGTCTTTCTTTGTGTAAGTTCCTGTGGTTTGTCATGTCGTCTAGAGGGGGGGATCTTTGCTATAAAGGATCCCATTTGCCATTGTGTAAGGGACTCTCAACTTTTCAGTAGAGATACTGGACTGTTGAAAGTCAAAATGCTTTTGCAAAAGCTGGATTATTGTTAAAGGTGAAGATTAAGCATAACTCTGACTGGTGTGTGGTTTGATCTCATGATTTGGTAAATAGAGGAAATTTCCACGACAGGGTACTGACATACGTGCACATGCTAAAAGAAAGTTTGTCATTGTAGCAAAATATTTATAAACCCGCCCCCCAAAAAAATCAGATCTCTTAAACGTTTCGTTCATGTTTATTCTATCATCTATACAAGAGGTCATATATTGATTTTAGGCCCAAGAGGTCATATATTGATTTTAGGCCCAAGAGGTCATATATTGATTTTAGGCCCAAGAGGTCATATATTGATTTTAGGCCCAAGAGGTCATATAATGATTTTAGGCCCAAGAGGTCATATAATGATTTTAGGCCCAAGAGGTTATATATTGATTTTAGGCCCCAAGAGGTTATATATATTGATTTTAGGCCCACAAGAGGTCATATATTGATTTTAGGCCCACAAGAGTTCATATACTATATATGTCTATATATGTCTATCCAGTCTATTGTGGCACACTTCTTTGTAGGCTATAGCCTTGAAATAATTTAAATAACATAGCCTAAAATAATTCATTTTCATTCCTGACCTAATTCAGAGTGTTTATATGCTGTTCAATATGACATGTAACCTATTTTAAATGATTTTTTGTGTGTCCCTACCAGTCTATTGTGTCCCTACCAGTCTATTGTGGCACACTTCTTTAGCCTTGAAATAATTTAAATAACATAGCCTAAAATAATTCATTTTCATTCCTTCTTAGGCTCCCTTTCTGGCTCTTGAACTATTTAGTGTGTTTAAATGCTGTTTACCATGTAGCCTATTTGTTTATTCAAATAAATATGAAAACACGAGTCTCCTAGGTTTTGTATTGAAGTCAATGTACCCAGAGGAGGACGGAAGCTAGCTGTCCTCCGGCTACACCACGGTGCTACCTAACAGAGTACTGTTGAGGCTACGGTAGACCTTCATTGCAAAACATTGTGTGTTTTAATCAATTACTTGGATGATGTGAATATATTTAGTTTTAACTTTAACGTTTCACTATTTTTATTTTTATGAAATTCACTGAGGGGGATGGTCCTCCCCTTCCTCCTCTGACGAGCCTCCGCTGGCGGATTCTAATAATAAATAATAATAATATATGCCATTTAGCTGATGCTTTTATCCAAAGCGACTTACAGTCATGTGTGCATACATTCTACGTATGGGTGGTCCCGGGAATCGAACCCACTACCCTGGCGTTACAAGCGCCATGCTCTACCAACTGAGCCACAGAAGGACCTAGAAACATGGCTACCTGGACTATTTATCCTTTATATAACTAACCATTCTATTCCGATTCATCTGTATGTATTAAAAACCGTTCCCCAGAGAGAGTTGCTTTACAAAACAGTGATGGACCAGGGAGCTGCACGGCTCTGATAAGACCTGATTTAAACACCTAACAATGGTAACCCAGCAGAAGACACAGAACGCCTCATTGTGATGAGAAAGCCTAAACCGTGTCTTAATATTCCCGGATTGTGTCTCTCTCTCTCTCTCACGCTTCCTGTCTCTCTCTCTCTCTCTCTCTCTCTCTCTCTCTCTCTCTCTCTCTCTCTCTCTCTCTCTCTCTCTCTCTCTCTCTCTCTCTCTCTCTCTCTCTTCACTCTCTTCCTGTTTCTCTCTCTCTCTCACTCTCACGCTTCCTGTCTCTCTCTCTCTCTCTCTCTCTCTCTCTTTCTCTCTCTTCCTGTTTCTCTCTCTCTCTCTCTCTCTCTCTCCACTCTTCCTGTTTCTCTCTCTCTTCCTGTTTTCTCTCTCTCTCTCACTCTCCTGTTTCTCTCTCACTCTTCCTGTTTCTCTCTCACTCTCCTGTTTCTCTCTCACTCTTCCTGTTTCTCTCTAACTCTTCCTGTTTCTCTCTCTCACTATTCCTGTTTATCTCTCTCTCTCTCACTCTTCCTGTTTCTCTCTCTCACTCCTCCTGTTTCTCTCTCACTCTTCCTGTTTCTCTCTAACTCTTCCTGTGTCTCTCTCACCCTTCCTGTTTATCTCTCTCTCACTCTCTTCCTGTTTCTCTCTCTCTCTTCCTGTTTCCCTCTCTCACTATTCCTGTTCCTCTCTCTCTTCCTGTTCCTCTCTCTCTATTCCTGTTTCTCTCTCACTCTTCCTGTTTCTCTCTCACTCTTCCTGTTTCTCTCTCTCTATTCCTGTTTCTCTCTTTCACTCTTCCTGTTTCTCTCTCTCACTCTTCCTATTTCTCTCTCTCACTCTTCCTGTTTCTCTCTCTCACTCTTCCTGTTTCTCTCTCTCACTCTTCCTGTTTCTCTCTCTCACTCTTCCTATTTCTCTCTCTCACTCTTCCTGTTTCTCTCTCTCACTCTTCCTGTTTTTCTCTCTCACTCTTCCTGTTTCTCTCTCTCACTCTTCCTGTTTCTCTCTCACTCTCCTGTTTCTCTCTCACTCTTCCTGTTTCTCTATCTCTCACTCTTCCTGTTTCTCTCTCTCTTCCTGTTTCTCTCTCTCTCACTCTTCCTGTTTCTCTCTCTCTCACTCTTCCTGTTTCTCTCTCTCACTCTTCCTGTTTCTCTCTCTCACTCTTCCTGTTTCTCTCTCACTCTCCTGTTTCTCTCTCACTCTTCCTGTTTCTCTCTCTCTCTCACTCTTCCTGTTTCTCTCTCTCTCTTCCTGTTTCTCTCTCTCTCTTCCTGTTTCTCTCTATCTCACTCCTTTTATTCACTCCCTTCTTCTGAGAAGGTCTCCTACCCTCGGTCCAAATAGTGTCCCATTCACAATAAAACATCTATCTCTCATTATAGCAACATCCAGTGTAACCCCCCCCCACCATGTTTCTATGTGCCATGCAGATGTACTTTCAAGTGGATTGGGCAGATGAAGTGTGGTTTTTCTCATCAGTTGTATGGAACAGATACAGTGTATTCTACATTAGTGTACCATTGCCTGACCTGCATGACTTGGACAATGTTGTGCTGCTGCTGCATGACAAACTCGACTTCTCCTAGATTATTTCCTCGGGTTTAATCCTTGGAGCCAGCCAGTGGATGCAGTACCAATGCAGTGGCTGTAACTGGCAGAGTTCCAGGAAACAGTTCCTGTTCGTGCTCAGCCCGAGGGGAGACCTGGGAGGCCATTTGGGACCCTGTGCTCGCGTGCACAGTTTGCTTCCCTCAGCACTCATCAATCTCTCTCAACCAGCAGATGCTCTGTGGCAGTCAGAGAGAGGAAGGAAGGGCTGGCTGCTGAAATATGGCCACGACCATACCAGAGATGAATAGGTACTGTTAAATATGGATGAGGTTCATCCTGGGTTACCTAGTTTATTAGAGGTTATGGTCTGGCTGAGGCTTTGGACAGTGCTGTTGTTTACTATATTCAAATTTACAACCAGAGAGTAGATTGGATAAGATCTCCTCCCGACTAATGGTTGCTGTTTCACGGTTATTTTTGTGATAGAGGGTCTATGCTGCCCTTGTCACGGCCTGGCCATAGACAGGCTTTTTATTCTCTATTTTGGTTAGGTCGGGGTGTGACCAGGGTGGGCATTCTATGTTATTTTTTTCTATGTTTTTTGTATTTCTTTGTTTTTGGCCGGGTCTGGTTCTCAATCAGGGACAGCTGTCTGTCGTTGTCTCTGATTGAGAACAATACTTAGGTAGCTCTGGCTCACATGGGATCGTTGTCTCCGATTGAGAACCATACTTAGGTAGCTCTGGCTCACATGGGATCGTTGTCTCTGATTGGGAACCATACTTAGGTAGCTCTGGCTCACATGGGATCGTTGTCTCTGATTGAGAACCATACTTAGGTAGCTCTGGCTCACATGGGATCGTTGTCTCTGATTGGGAACCATACTTAGGTAGCTCTGGCTCACATGGGATCGTTGTCTCTGATTGGGAACCATACTTAGGTAGCTCTGGCTCACATGGGATCGTTGTCTCTGATTGGGAACCATACTTAGGTAGCTCTGGCTCACATGGGATCGTTGTCTCTGATTGGGAACCATACTTAGGTAGCTCTGGCTCACATGGGTTTATGTGGGTAGTTGTTTTCTGTTTCGTATCTGTGCCAGACAAAACTGTTTCGGTTTATTATTTTTTTTTGTCAAATTAATTATTAACATGTATCACGCTGCACCTCGGTCCTCACATTCTTCTTTTTTTTATTTTTTTATTTTACCCTTTATTTAACCAGGCAAGTCAGTTAAGAACAAATTCTTATTTTTAATGACGGCCTAGGAACAGTGGGTTAACTGCCTGTTCAGGGGCAGAACGACAGATTTGTACCTTGTCAGCTCAGGGATTTGAACTTGCAACCTTCCGGTTACAGCCCTGTCTAGTGACCAACGTAATTAGAATAGTAAAAATAAAAAATGTTGGTCTGACATACCGTGGCTTTCAGCCAATCAGCATTCAGGTTGATCTGTGTGGTCACTCATCAAATGTAGCCTCATCTCAAACTAAACTGTTGTTAGCTAGGCGTACCTCCATTTATCCTGCGTCTGATTGAGCTGAGCCAATGATTGCAGTCTCCTGGATAACAGTGTCATTAGAGGAAGCAGCCATGTAAACAGTATTATTGGAGGCCAAATCCATTATCCTAATTGCCAAAGCCTTCATTAGGCCATTTTATCTGGTCCAGCTGCAATTGTCTGAATGTTAATGGACACTATTATGTTGTTATGATAATGGTCATCCTTTTTACACACAATCACAGTTTGACATTCCGAAAGTACAATATTCTCTCCATTCATCTAACCAAACCAGGCTACAAATAAGAGACACATTACGGCAATGCAGACACTAATGAGTCTGAGATAATTCAACCATTGCACGCTGCAGTAATGAGTAAGGTAGTGTGTGATTTGTTACAGTCTTAGTCAGAACATCCACCATGCTAATCATACCTATTGTCTTTGGATGCTAGTGTCTTGTTGTTAAACGGTAGAGCACTTCTCTAAACATTGGACAGTGGGGCCCGTATTCATTAGGGCACACCGTAGTCCCCTAAAAAAAATGTAAAAAAAACAAATGAAAACAAGGGTTTTTTATTGGACGAGTTCAGATTGTACATCCTTGTTTCATGACTGTTTTTCTTCCATTTCGTGCCCTACTGAACCTACCCGAGGCTTCGTGCCCTACTGAACCTACCCGAGGCTTCGTGCCCTACTGAACCTACCCGAGGCTTCGTGCCCTACTGAACCTACCCGAGGCTTCGTGCCCTACTGAACCTACCCGAGGCTTCGTGCCCTACTGAACCTACCCGAGGCTTCGTGCCCTACTGAACCTACCCGAGGCTTCGTGCCCTACTGAACCTACCCGAGGCTTCGTGCCCTACTGAACCTACCCGAGGTTTCGTGCCCTACTGAACCTACCCGAGGTTTCGTGCCCTACTGAACCTACCCGAGGCTTCGTGCCCTACTGAACCTACCCGAGGCTTCGTGCCCTACTGAACCTACCCGAGGCTTCGTGCCCTACTGAACCTACCCGAGGCTTCGTGCCCTACTGAACCTACCTGAGGTTTCATGCCCTACTGAACCTACCTGAGGCTTCATGCCCTACTGAACCTACCCGAGGTTTCATGCCCTACTGAACCTACCCGAGGCTTCGTGCCCTACTGAACCTACCCGAGGTTTCATGCCCTACTGAACCTACCCGAGGTTTCGTGCCCTACTGAACCTACCCGAGGCTTCGTGCCCTACTGAACCTACCCGAGGCTTCGTGCCCTACTGAACCTACCCGAGGCTTCTTGCCCTACTGAACCTACCCGAGGCTTCGTGCCCTACTGAACCTACCTGAGGTTTCATGCCCTACTGAACCTACCCGAGGCTTCGTGCCCTACTTAACCTACCCGAGGCTTCATGCCCTACTGAACCTACCCGAGGTTTCATGCCCTACTGAACCTACCTGAGGCTTCATGCCCTACTGAACCTACCCGAGGTTTCATGCCCTACTGAACCTACCCGAGGCTTCATGCCCTACTGAACCTACCCGAGGTTTCGTGCCCTACTGAACCTACCCGAGGCTTCATGCCCTACTGAACCTACCCGAGGTCTCGTGCCCTACTGAACCTACCTGAGGTCTCGTGCCCTACTGAACCTACCCGAGGTTTCATGCCCTACTGAACCTACCCGAGGCTTCATGCCCTACTGAACCTACCCGGGGCTTCGTGCCCTACTGAACCTACCCGAGGCTTCGTGCCCTACTGAACCTACCCGAGGCTTCGTGCCCTACTGAACCTACCCGAGGTTTCATGCCCTACTGAACCTACCTGAGGTTTCATGCCCTACTGAACCTACCCGAGGCTTCGTGCCCTACTGAACCTACCCGAGGCTTCGTGCCCTACTGAACCTACCTGAGGTCTCGTGCCCTACTGAACCTACCTGAGGTCTCGTGCCCTACTGAACCTACCTGAGGCTTCGTGCCCTACTGAACCTACCCGAGGCTTCGTGCCCTACTGAACCTACCTGAGGCTTCGTGCCCTACTGAACCTACCTGAGGCTTCGTGCCCTACTGAACCTACCCGAGGCTTCGTGCCCTACTGAACCTACCCGAGGCTTCGTGCCCTACTGAACCTACCCGAGGCCTCGTGCCCTACTGAACCTACCCGAGGCTTCGTGCCCTACTGAACCTACCCGAGGCTTCGTGCCCTACTGAACCTACCTGAGGCTTCGTGCCCTACTGAACCTACCCGAGGCTTCGTGCCCTACTGAACCTACCTGAGGCTTCGTGCCCTACTGAACCTACCTGAGGCTTCGTGCCCTACTGAACCTACCCGAGGCTTCGTGCCCTACTGAACCTACCCGAGGCTTCATGCCCTACTGAACCTACCCAAGGTCTCTCCATTGCTCCTCATCAGTGTGCACAGCACTGAAGACCTGCTCCCTGGAAGGACTGAGGTGAGGAGCACCATGTCTAACCTGATTATCAGGTCACCCATTGAGAGTGTTAACCTTGTTATGAGATTATCATGCATGACCCATTGGGAATGGCTCAGTCATTCTGATGCTAAAAACCATGAAGGGGAATGGCTCAGTCATTCTGATGCTAAAAACCATGAAGGGGAATGGGTCATTCATCCTGATGCTAAAAACCATGAAGGGGAATGGGTCATTCATCCTGATGCTAAAAACCATGAAGGGGAATGGCTCATTCATCCTGATGCTAAAAACCATGAAGGGGAATGGCTCATTCTTCCTGATGCTAAAAACCATGAAGGGGAATGGGTCATTCATTCTGATGCTAAAAACCATGAAGGGGAATGGCTCATTCATTCTGATGCTAAAAAAACCTGAAGGGGAATGGGTCAAAAAGACCCATTTCAGTTGTACAACTGACTAGGTAACTGACTAGGTAACTGACTAGGTAACTGACTAGGTAACTGACTAGGTATCTGACTAGGTAACTGACTAGGTATCTGACTAGGTAACTGACCAGGTATCTGACTAGGTAACTGACTAGGTAACTGACTAGGTATCTGACTAGGTATCTGACTAGGTAACTGACTAGGTATCTGACTAGGTAACTGACTAGGTATCTGACTAGGTAACTGACTAGGTATCTGACTAGGTAACTGACTAGGTAACTGACTAGGTATCTGACTAGGTAACTGACTAGGTAACTGACTAGGTAACTGACTAGGTATCTGACTAGGTAACTGACTAGGTATCTGACTAGGTAACTGACTAGGTATCTGACTAGGTAACTGACTAGGTATCTGACTAGGTAACTGACTAGGTAACTGACTAGGTAACTGACTAGGTATCTGACTAGGTAACTGACTAGGTAACTGACTAGGTATCTGACTAGGTAACTGACTAGGTAACTGACTAGGTATCTGACTAGGTAACTGACTAGGTATCTGACTAGGTAACTGACTAGGTATCTGACTAGGTAACTGACTAGGTATCTGACTAGGTAACTGACTAGGTATCTGACTAGGTAACTGACTAGGTAACTGACTAGGTATCTGACTAGGTATCTGACTAGGTATCTGACTATGTAACTGACTAGGTAACTGACTAGGTAACTGACTAGGTAACTGACTAGGTAACTGACTACGTAACTGACTAGGTAACTGACTAGGTAACTGACTAGGTAACTGACTAGGTATCTGACTAGGTAACTGACTAGGTATCTGACTAGGTAACTGACTAGGTAACTGACTAGGTATCTGACTAGGTATCTGACTAGGTATCTGACTATGTAACTGACTAGGTATCTGACTAGGTATCTGACTAGGTATCTGACTAGGTAACTGACTAGGTAACTGACTAGGTAACTGACTACGTAACTGACTAGGTAACTGACTAGGTATCTGACTAGGTATCTGACTAGGTAACTGACTATGTAACTGACTAGGTATCTGACTAGGTATCTGACTAGGTAACTGACTAGGTAACTGACTAGGTAACTGACTAGGTAACTGACTAGGTATCTGACTAGGTAACTGACTATGTAACTGACTAGGTATATGACTAGGTAACTGACTAGGTATCTGACTAGGTAACTGACTAGGTAACTGACTAGGTATCTGACTAGGTAACTGACTAGGTATCTGACTAGGTATCTGACTAGGTAACTGACTAGGTATCTGACTAGGTAACTGACTAGGTATCTGACTAGGTAACTGACTAGGTAACTGACTAGGTAACTGACTAGGTAACTGACTAGGTATCTGACTAGGTAACTGACTAGGTAACTGACTAGGTAACTGACTAGGTATCTGACTAGGTAACTGACTAGGTATCTGACTAGGTAACTGACTAGGTAACTGACTAGGTATCTGACTAGGTAACTGACTAGGTAACTGACTAGGTAACTGACTAGGTAACTGACTAGGTATCTGACTAGGTATCTGACTAGGTAACTGACTAGGTAACTGACTAGGTATCTGACTAGGTAACTGACTAGGTAACTGACTAGGTATCTGACTAGGTAACTGACTAGGTATCTGACTAGGTAACTGACTAGGTAACTGACTAGGTATCTGACTAGGTAACTGACTAGGTATCTGACTAGGTATCTGACTAGGTAACTGACTAGGTAACTGACTAGGTAACTGACTAGGTATCTGACTAGGTAACTGACTAGGTAACTGACTAGGTATTTGACTAGGTAACTGACTAGGTAACTGACTAGGTAACTGACTAGGTATCTGACTAGGTAACTGACTAGGTATCTGACTAGGTAACTGACTAGGTATCTGACTAGGTAACTGACTAGGTATCTGACTATGTAACTGACTAGGTAACTGACTAGGTAACTGACTAGGTATCTGACTATGTAACTGACTAGGTAACTGACTAGGTAACTGACTATGTAACTGACTAGGTAACTGACTAGGTAACTGACTAGGTATCTGACTAGGTAACTCATTCATTAATGATGCACCTAAAATACATTCATGGTTTTGGCTTCAAATTTCAACAAATCGCACCTTGCGTGTTGTATTATTCTAACTGTCAACAGCACGTTGAAACCCTACAGCACGTTGAAACCCTATTTAGTGCACTACGTTAGACCTGTAGCCCTGGTCCCTGGTTTAGAAATAGTGCCCTATTTAGTGCACTACGTTAGACCTGTAGCCCTGGTCCCTGGTTTAGAAGTAGTGCCCTATTTAGTGCACTACGTTAGACCTGTAGCCCTGGTCCCTGGTTTAGAAGTAGTGCCCTATTTTAGTGCACTACGTTAGACCTGTAGCCCTGGTCCCTGGTTTAGAAGTAGTGCCCTATTTTAGTGCACTACGTTAGACCTGTAGCCCTGGTCCCTGGTTTAGAAGTAGTGCCCTATATAAGGAAAAAGTCTGTCTTTAACAGCCCTCAATATAGACTTCAGATAGGAACCTGTAGCGAGCGTTTACATGGTAACAGTTGTCACGGCGAAGGGAAGGGAGCAGAGATGGGTCATGATCGTAACCTTGTCAACGCAGAGGGATTATGATGCCAGACATGAAAGTGGTCCGACTAAAGAGCTTCATCATGGCCAATCGTTTTTTTTTGGGGGGGGGGGCTTTTGGGGAACATTCCCATAAATATGAGCTGAGATTTCCCCATGAACCTCTCCATTACGCTGGAAACGGCTGTAACAAGTTACGTTCCGTTACAGTAAGATTATAAACATAGGGTGTTTTAACTTCTCAACATGTATTTTTCAGAAGCAGAGGATGTCCTCTTTCATAGCCCCCCGCTAGAGTTGATAGATCCAACTGTTTGACATGTAAAGCTAAATGTTTGATCATTGTGTCAAAATCGTTTAAAAAATACATCAAATTATGACATTTTATGACATTTATGATTTATTTGATTTTTTTGTGCCAAACTTCAGATCACTGTCCCTTGGCCTGTGAACATCACAGAGAAACCGTCCTTGTGATCGTCATGGTTAAATCCCTCTTCACTGCACAGAAGACCGTTTTCGTCTCTCGCACAAAGGTCAAGGGTCAAGGTCAAACGGACTTGAAAGTGACTTCAGATCAGTGTTGATCAGGCTCTATCATACTTACACTGGTTTTTTTTTGCTTTGTCATTATGCAATATTGTATTTTTAACCCATTTTAAATCAAATCAAATCTAATTTTATTTGTCACATACACATGGGTAGCAGATGTTAATGCGAGTGTAGCGAAATGCTTGTGCTTCTAGTTCCGACAATGCAGTGATAACCAACAAGTAGAATGAGGCTGTAATGTAACTAAATGTGGAAAAAGTCAAGGGGTCTGAATCCTTTCCGAAACGACCTTTAACTAACCATC